>NC_066530.1:1836912-1971912 GCF_024679095.1 Eriocheir sinensis | reverse complement strand
TTGTTTTCTTCTTTATTTTTCTTGTTTGCGAATTGAAACAGCATTTAGACGAGAAAGTAAATCTCGTTTCATTCACTGTTCCTACTCTTACTAGTGTTTTCCAGTGATACAGTATTTTACGTTTATCTATACGTAATTACTTTATATAAACGGCTTGCCATTGTCGTTAACTTCTTTTCATTAATTTGTCTTAAGTAGCAAAACAAAACAACAGCCCATTTTTTTCATTGAGACAGTATTATAAACATTTTTCTCTCTTTACGAACAGGTGGAAACATCGAGGCACACCTGAACCTCTGCGGACTAGGAATCCCAGGTGAGTTGTTCCTAGTTTAATAATCACCTGTGCACCGCAAAGGCGACTCTTACCTCATTTGTTCGCGTGTGGTTTATAAGTGAGAAAAAAGTGTAATATATCTCCGAAAGCGAAATACGCCTGACGCCTCTTTTCTTATGCCTAGTGAATGTAAAGTTTTAACCTCTCCCGGGAAAGACAAAGACTAACTCTAATTTCATGTTTGTTGAATAAGATATCTTACCCGGGAACGAAACAGAATTACTCGCAGTGTTTCTCCTCCCCATTAAATTTGAGTTTCGTGTGTATTATCCAAAAATTTCCGTCAGAATAACGAAAATTTTAATCTTCCCTTGTAATGAAACCGAATTACCGGCTCTCCTTTCCCCCGGACTAAAGTATAATCTCGCCTGTGTTATTGGGATCGATCTGCTTAATTAGGCTGAGGTAGCACTAAGAACGACGCGTGTTCTCAATTCCCTGAAACACATTTCATGATGCTTTTACCGGGAACGGAACTGTACCAAAAGGTTTTCTTTCATCGGGCTTGAGATTGGTTCTCGTCATGTTATCTGGTTAGCTTGAAATACGTTGAGGTCAAAGAAAACACTAAAACCGACTCATTCACTCGACCAAAAAGGATTCTTTTTAGGTTTGTAATCTTGAACAAGCTCGCATATTTGTCTTTAATAAAATCAATTTATGTCCTCTTTTTTCTAGTATATTCTGTCCTTTTTTTCTCTCTTCCAATCCCTGCATTCTGTGAGATCAAAACTGTGACAAATTAACTTTTCTTTTATCTTTGATTTCTTTCAACACAAGTCTTGGCCCCTCTCTGTTATGTCCACAAGGTTTGCGATCCCTCCGCCACACTTCTTTATAAATTGAGCTTCTCTTTATTTTTCCTCTTTTTCCTCTTCACTTCTCTTTTAATTCTGTTTTCTGTATATTTTTTTTTTTGTTTTTTTCTCTCTTTCACCTACTCTGAGCTTCTTCACCTTCGTCTTATCTCTTATTTTTCTTCTCTTATCTTCCCTTCTCTTCGCCTTCTGTTTTATTTCCTTCAGTTCACATTTTTTTCCTTTCCTCTTTTCTCTCCTTCCTTTTTCTGCACTTTTAACTGCTTCTCTTTATTTTTTCCCTTACATTTTCATTCCACTCTTCTCCTAACATTATCAATTCTAAGTCTTATGGCACATCCATTTGGAAGGGTTTTACGGGTTATAGGTGGCATTGTAAGTACCTTCTGTCTAAAGCCTAATATCTACTTGTACACCATTTATTAACACTAGCATTACATTTACATTAAGTCTTTGTAGTTGGTCGTTGTAGACGTTTTCTAGTCACGCACGCTCTCAGCAAGAACGACCTAATCACACCTCCGCTCTCACCTCTCCTCCACTTTACTTTCCAATTAGTGAAAAGAGCATTAGTGGATCGACCTTCAGTACTTAAGTTTCGCAGTCCTCATCTCTTTAACCTTCTCTCTGTAGGTCTCTGTCTCTGGCTCGCGTTCGAGTGCGGGAAAACGGCGCGAGAATATAACTGTTTGTGTAGCTTTGACGCATAAGAAATGGGAGTGTGGGTAGGGAAGGCTGAGGCTGGTAAGGGGTGGAATTTACGTACAGTGCATTGATCTGCATATTTGTTGGAAGGAAAATTATGATAGGAAGGAAGACAATAGAAGGACGGAATGGTGAAAGGAAGAAAAATAAGGAAAAGAGTCTGGAGTGAAAGGGAACGGCTACAGGGAATAGAGGACGTCAAGGTACGGCTTCTGGTGATATTTGGGAATGGACGTAAAGGCGGAGATGTAAAGGGAAACTGGGATGAAAGGAAGGAAAGTTAGTCATGGCTTGGAATGGAAATATAAAGTCAGAAGGGTCGAACTGTTTTGGTTTTTTGGTGTATTTGTATTCCGAGTGAGGTTGGGGGATTTGTACCGTCTGTTATGCATGGTTTATTTCGTTTCGCTTCAGTTTTGTGCTGGGCCGCGGCGGACAGTGTTTATTTTTCATCTGTATGTACCAAATAGCGAACATACACACACACACACACACACACACACACACACACACACACACACACACACACACACATACTTGTTTATTTAAAGCTGTCCTGTCCACTTGTTTTATCTACCGCGACGGAACTTCTGAAAATATATCGGCCGGCTTGAAACAGAGTATTTGGTTTCGGTGGGAATTGTTTGTATAGGTCTCCAGGCAGTTTGACATTTAAGTGCCAAGCTGAATTTTTTATTTTTATTTTTTTACAGCTAAGGAGACAGTTCAAGGGCGTAAAGAAAAATATAAAAAAAAGCCCGCTACTTACTGCTCCTGAATAGAGGTCAAAGGAGTGTCCAAAGAGAGAGGTCAATTTCGGGAGGAGAGGTGTCCTGATACCCTCCTCTAGTTGATGTGACACTGGAACATAACCTTCCAACTTCAATAGCTAGGCACTACAAATGGGTTCAACCACATGATTACTTTTCTAATTACTCTGCATCACCAATCTCTCTATGTGCTTTAAGTGCTTGGCTTTTTAAATTTGAGAAATGACCGGAATTGACCTGACTTTCATGCGTAGGTTACCAAACAGTGATGATGGTTTAACCTCATGGAAGCTTATTCTACATAGCATCTGCATTGTGATTGAGTATGTCTTATGAGTAATCACTGACTTTTTATCTTACCTTGCAAGTATGGTACACAGTGTCTTATATTTTAATGTTTTATAATTTACACTATGTTTTTAGTATTGTATTGAATGTTGACGTACTTTTTATTTACTCTTATGGAACGACTTTAACACATGTTTTCATTGCTACGTCCACATCCTCATGAAACTTTTGGCATTTAAAGTTGATGTTGGTGCATAACCTTGAATTATTTTAAGTTTGTATCTCTTATTCTGCTTGATAATGCCTCTTCCTACTCTTTCGAACGTGCCTCCGTGGTTTATAGCTTGGCACCCTTAGGGACGAATCCGCGTGCCTGGGTTCGATCCAAGGCCTGGTTAGTCTGCACGCAGCCCACCGTGCCGCCCATCGTCCCTCACTGGGCTGCTCGATAAATATTGTACCTGGGGAAATCTGGGAAAGGTAAACCGTGGAAACTCGGATGCTGCTCTTGCCCTCTTGTCCCAGGGTTATGAATTCTTACTCACCACAGGCTCCAGGGCCTATACGGAGATGAGGATCGAGAGTACGCGCCGCTACAGCTTGTGGCAACTTTACTTATCGTCACTCTGTCGTTGATGCTGAAAAGGTTCCTTGCTAGATACTTGTTTATTAATCAAGAATTCTTGTTACCAACAAGACATTCTAGCGTGTCTCTCAGGTAGTACTATGAAGGCTGCATCCGTCTTCTTAACCTCACGGAGACATAATATGACTTCCTACTTAATATCTCTCAGTTCTTTTAGCAAGAAGGCGAAGTCGATGCCACTTGCTAAAGTCTCAACCTTGTACACTGGTCATACTCCAATGGCGATCTGATTGATGCTGGAGATTTTTAGCACTTCCTGTCGTAGTTAGTTACTAAATCGTTCTTAAGGACCGGGGACGGTATATTAGTGGTGAATGCCATAGTTGGGGAGGTAAATGTGGGTGCATACGCTATAACTGCTCATCTCCGACCCGTTGGCCGTTTGAGCCTGTGGTAGGTAAAAAACAGTTACCCCGGGATTCGGGCCAGTGTGAAATCCGGGATTGCCACAGTTTACCTTCCCCAAGTTTCCTCAGGTACCCATTTATCGAAAGGGAGGATGAACAGCTGGGTGAGCTGCACGCTGACTGCCCGGGCCGGGATTCGAACGCGGGCCCGCGAAGTAGTAGCCAGTAACGCTGACTACTAGGCCACGTGGGGGGGGGCATGTTGGGGTTGGCCATAATACACCAAGATGATCATCTCATATCTGGTGAATTGTTTTAATTTTATTGCCATCTTATTCATTAAAGTCGGTGGAACTCTTTATATCCATAATGTGTTCCATGATACGCATCATCCTAGGAGAGAACCTCTTACATCTATGGCTTCCCCACTTCGCCACCTGGGGACGCAACGCTAGTAGTCCGATCGTGCAACCGGAAAGATGAGCACTGGTATATACAAGGGACCTATACCAGACCCAATTTTGGGGGTTTTGTCCACCATACTTGGTCTTGGGAACACTTAGCGTCGAACTACAGAAGGATCTTCTGCTAGCTGTTCTGTCCACTTTTGTCGCTGCCCAAATGTATCGCCGGAGCCCTGGTGCGGGGGCAAACGAATTCGAGTTTTCCACTTTGTCCAAAAGTGACCCGAAAAGCTTACACACAAAATACATCCAAGTGCTCAAAAGCTGTCATGTCTGCTGGACCACGTTTCCCAGAGTGTCAACTGACGCTCTCTTATTAGACTCGGGGATATTTTTCCTCCTTCGACGATTAATAGTCTAGAGAATTGGCGACCTCGGCATCGTAACTTTGTCGAGTGTGGACTCGAACACCCCGTTTACCGCCTGTCACGAATGAAATATTGAGGAACTTCACATTTTCCTTATCTAGTTTGCTTTCCATTTGGTTTATGTTGTCAAACATTTTGTGCCGTCAAGTCTCCCGAAGCTACTATCTCCTCCACGACTAGGCTACTGCTGTGATGTGATAAAGTTAATTTTGATACCGTACCTTTCTGCCCAGCACCGGACTCTAATCAAAGCATTAGCGTCGTTGGCCGCCTCGCCACTAGGGGGTCTATAAGGCAACTCATCCTGTTATCTTCTCCCCCACCCGGCCCGGTGGGGGTAGCTGTGACTTTACTCGGGCGGGGGGCGGGGGGGGGGGGGGGGGCGAGTAGGGTGTGGTGCCTTGTCTTTACATAACATCAGGTGGCGAGGCGGGCAACGAGGCCAACGCATTGATTCGATTCCGATGCTGGGTATTAAATAACTTCTTGTATATTCATATCTTATCTAAGAAAGTGAAAGAGAGAAGGATGTCAAGAGGAGGGAAAGCGTGAATTGGCCATAGCTGGGCGTTATCGCGATAAGTTATCGCGATACTTTATCGCTGATAACAAAATCGGGTTATCGGCCATCCGCTACTTATTTAAATAAATATCGGTATCTTCGTTACTTTTGTAACCAAACTAGCGATAATCGCTACTTTTTTTCCGCTTCTCAGAAAAAAAAAACGTCGCCTCCCTACTGCGCAAGCGTGGCCCGGGCGCCCGGTGTAGTTTGAAAAAACTTCGGGGTATGAAATATCTTTGGTGAAGAGATTTCAAACTTAGATCATCAACATTAAAAAAAATAGGTTATTCTTTTTTTTGCTAGACTAAAAAATCAATATATCAAAGAGAAAAATCATTTAACTTTGCCCCCAAAATGATTATTCACTGCCTCAAATTTGATATTCCATATTCGTTTGTGAGCATGCCATGGTATTAAAGGCACACGGTGTTGTGTTATTTGGTGTCCCATCGTCAAAAGCTGGCGCTTTTGTTTACAAACACTGAACTGCGCATGTTCAGACCAGTAAACGTAGCCCTGTACAGTCTCACAAAGCTTTTTAACAGAGTTACTGGGAAGCTGAATCAGACATACAGTACCACCATCCTCGCTATTTCTAGAACGACACTGTACATATAAATACAACTCGTACAGTGTCGTTCTAGAAACAGAGGGGATGGTGGTAGTGGTACTGTATGTCTGATTCAGCCTTCCAGCAACTCTTAATTACGGTTAAAAATCTTTGTGAGACTGTACAGGTCTACGCTTGCTGGTCTGAGCATGCGCAGCTCACGAGAGACCAGTGTTTGTAAACAAAACGCCAGCTTTTGACGGTGGGGACGCCAAATAACACGACACCGGTTCAGGCGTTTCTAGTATTACCGTCCATAGGTACGTGTCAACGTGTGGTTTTCAGGTTTTGTAAGTATTATAAAATACAGATGATGAAAATTTGAATTCATCTTTGTTTTTTATTTGAAATATCAATATAGTATCGTTTTCGCCTATCGAACTTATCGCTAGCTAGTATCGGAATTATGGATTTATATCGGGTATCGGTTATCGGTCATCGCCTATATTTGTGTCTCCAGTTAACGAATATCGGTTATCACCGTTAAGGTTTTCCATTATCAGTTATCGGTTATCGGGAATAAGGTTTTCTGTTATCGTGCCCAGCTATGGAATTGGTTCACCATGACACACGACGAGCCCTTCACCTTTATGCGGTCCCCATGTCGAAACATTTTTTCCATTTATGCATTATTATTCAATCAGTGTTTATCGTAGTTCCCCCGAAATAATCGGTTGGATATCTTTACCTATTTATATTCGCATGTGTCTTTGGTGACCATATATCAGCCCGTTTCTTATAAATATATTAGTGACGGCCAGACGGATGGAAAGAAGGATTTGCATAGAAAATAAGCTGTCCGAGGACGATGCGTGTGATCAGGGTGGATACAAGAGATGTGTCAGAAACACTGATCCAACACAGAAGTGGGAGAGAACGATCAGAGAAAGATTAGTGACAGACAGATAGACTAAGCGATAGACAGACAAACCGGCAGACAGACAGACAGACAGAGGGACAAGAAGTAACAGGAAGCAGCATGTGTTTTCAATGCACACTTTTCCCTTCAGACTGCTTGTAGCACATAAGGTCACTCCTTACTTCAGAAATCCCTCATGAGTCTCAATACTTCTTTTCCCTTTTGTATTTCTCACACGACAGATTTTGACTTCATATGCAGAACGCCTTACGTAGCTTCAGAACTCCTCTTTCACCCACTTTATCTGCTTACATAAAATAGTTTGTGGTCACTTATTGCCTTGGGAATGTATTGCCAAACCTCACAACACCCTTTTGCCTGTGCTGACGTAAGGAATCGTACACATCAGAGGTCTTAGTGATAAAGAGGCGCGGGAAGGCTCCACGCACGCTGCTTCCATTTCCACAGAGACGTGAGGAGCTTGAAGGTGGCGAGGCACAAGCAGTCGCCTTAACATCTCCAGTCCGACCTCTGCCCTTACCGCTGAAGGTGTGATTTCTACACTTGCACACGTATTCGTATACCGGAACACATTGACACACCTGCATATATACCTACCAGTTTACTCACCTGCCAACCTACCTTCTTGCCTACCTGACCCCCCTACACACACACACACATACATATTTAGACAGTCGTTCATTTTTCGAAGTCGTAACGTAAAAGAGAAATATGTATGCCCTCCGCCCCTCCTCCCCCCCTCCCCGTTCCTTTCCCCTCTCTCCTCTACCTTCCACCTCTTCCTCTCCTGCATTATCTCCTCCTCTTCCACACCCTCCTCATGTCCATCTTCTTTTTCCGTAGCTCTCTCTTTAAACCTCCACATCTTCTTACCAGCATCTCGTTATCATTCCCCTTCTCTCCCTCTCCTTTCTCTTCCTCTTTCTTTCTCTCTTATCTTTTTCTCTTCTCTTTTCTGTTCCTCTCTCTCTTTAAACGTCCACATCTTCTTACCAGCATCATTATCATCTCCCTATTCCTCCTCTCCTTTCTCTTCTTCTCTCTCTCTCTCACTTCTCTTTCTCTTTTCCGTTCCTCTCACTCTTTAAACCTCCACCTCTTTCTCTCATCAGCATCATTATAATTTCCCCTCTCCCTCTCCCTTCTCTTCCTCTTCCTCCCTCTTTCTCTCTTCTATTTGTCTCTTTTCCGTTCCTCTCACTCTTTAAGCCTCCACATCTTCCTCTTTCCAGCATCATTATCATTTTCCATCCTCCTCTCTCCCCTACTCATCTTTCTATCCCCCTCTCTCTTCTCCCTAAAGCTAAACAAAACAAGCATATTAGTGAGTGGGGAAAGTGTTGTTCCACATCTCTTTCCAGCATCATTATCATTTTCCATCCTCCTCTCTCCCCTACTCATCTTTCTCTCCCCCTCTCTCTTCTCCCTAAAGCTAAACAAAACAAGCATATTAGTGAGTGGGGAGTGTTGTTGCCTGTGACCTATTCAGCATTATCATTTTCCTTGCTCCTCTCTCCCCTCCTCCTCTTTCTCTCTCCCTCTCTCTTCTCCCTAAAGCTAAACAAAACAAGCATATTAGTGAGTGGGGAGTGTTGTTGCTTGTGACCTCTCAGCATTATCATTTTCATTCCTCCTCTCTCCCCTACTCATCTTTCTCTCCCCCTCTCTCTTCTCCCTAAAGCTAAACAAAACAAGCATATTAGTGAGTGGGGAAAGTGTTGTTGCTTGTGATCTCTTAGCATTATCATTTTCATTCCTCCTCTCTCCCCTACTCATCTTTCTCTGCCCCTCTCTCTTCTCCCTAAAGCTAAACAAAACAAGCATATTAGTGAGTGGGGAGAGTGTTGTTACTTGTGATCTCTTAGCATTATCATTTTCCTTCCTCCTCTCTCCCCTACTCATCTTTCTCTGCCCCTCTCTCTTTTCCTAAAGCTAAACAAAACAGGCATAATAGTGTGTGGGGAGTGTTGTTGCCTGTGACCTATTCAGCATTATCATTTTCATTCCCACTCTCTCCCCTAACCATCTTTCTCTGCCCCTCTCTCTTCTCCCTAAAGCTAAACAAAAGCATATTAGTGAGTGGGGAAAGTGTTGCTGTTTGTGACCTATTCAGCATTATCATTTCCCTTCCCCCTCTCCCCCTCTCTCTTCTCCCAAAAGCCAAAGCAAAACAGGCATAATTGTGACTGGTTAAAAAATGTTGTTGCTTGTGACGGTAAGTAATTAACAAGCCGCGGTAAAATTCAACGCTCACTAAACTATGTAGAGCGGAAAAAGAACGAGTTGTTTGCCCCGCTGAAGTGCGCAAAAGTGTATTTCGGTTAACATTTGCAATTTTTATTCGGCGGCATTTGCATAGCCGTTTAGTTTTGATGACGCTTATTTTGGGGAGGTTATGGAATGGTAATTATTTTTATACGCGTTATGGACAGTATTTGTTTTATATTCGATTTTTACTCATTTTTGGTGCGTAGTCATTAGTTTACGTTTAGATATTTTTAAAATAGTTCGGCTCGCTCAGCTTAATCGACGCAATACTTATCTTTTTGGCTGCTAATTGCGTGGGTGCTTGCTATGGAGGACCGTCGAGAGTGGGGGCAGCGGGTGAGTGAAGCGACGCATCCCCAGTTGTATGCTCTCCGTTAGTTAGTAATATCAGCAACTTATAACACATAACAAACGATGCCATTTTACACTTTGTACGATAAAAAAATGTGCAGTAAATATGTGCAGTTGTGATGGTGTTATACATTCTCCAGACAAAGTTTTAAAAGTTCTAATGAACGAATAAAAGAATAAATCAACAAGGGAGACCGCTGCAATTATCCCTCTTCATAGTACGCAAATCTTATGTGAGTTTTCCTTGAATCTGCCAAAAGTTATAAATGGAGGCTGATTTTTCGCGTATTGAACTCGTACTTCCTTATTCAGTAACAAGTGGCTGCAGCATTGTTATAAACCCTTGTTACTTTGGTGTATATATTTATTTTGCAACAAGGGAGGCAGCTCAAGGGCAAGAAACAAGCACAGGAAGAAAAAGGCGCACTATAGACGCTTCTCTGGCAAACGAAAACAGAACAAGAGGCCAGAAGAGAGGTCAGTTTCGGGTGGAGAGGTGTCTTGATACGCTTCCCTTAATAGTTTAGTTTTTCTGTGTACGTCAGTATTCTGCATCAGTAAATGTATACAGATGCTGCGGCGAGAACCAGGTTGTGGGTAGGCAAAGTGCGGTGGGAAGAGCAGCAGTGCGAGAAAGGTGATAGACAAGGTGTTAACCCGTCCGCTGCGATTGGCACGGATTTTGCCTTCACTGGTAGCCTGGTAAAATATAGTCCCAGGTCTTTTTCTGCCTCTGTGGTGGATAGTGGAGTGTTTCCCATGTGGTACTGGTATGCTGGATATCCGCTCCCAAATGCAGGGCTTTATATTTTTCTTCATTGAATTGTAGCAGCCACTTTTTGTTCCATTCCTGTAGCTTGGTGAGGTCTTCTTGTAGGAAATCCGCAGTCAAGGGGTTAAGGTGTGAAGGGAGCACAGCACAGGTGAGTTGAGCAGGTAGGAAGGGAGAGACCGCTGAGGAGGGAAAACTTTGAGTGAGAGGAGGGAGGGAAAGCGAGGGAACAAGAGACAAACGGGGGTCCAGGTAAAAGAGGCAGAGAAAGAAACACTGGTACAAGGGGAACATGGGGAGGTGTGCAGGCAGGTGGGTGGGAACGGAGGGAGGAACCACAAGCTTGCGGTTAGCTTTGGAAAGAAGGTGGCAGCGGGCGACGCTCTAAAGGGGGTGTAAAGACGCACAGGGGGACGGATGTTGCTCGTCATTAACACAGACTGAAAGAAGCAGCGAGAAAATGTGCTCGGATTGGCTGTCAGGGGGGGACTATAATAATTACGTTGTGGTATTATTGGTATAGTTTTTATTATTCCCTTTATTCCTTTATATTAAATTTATTATTATTCCTTTATTGCTCATTAGTATTAGTATTAGAATTAACATTATTTTATTTATTGCTATTATTATTATTATTATTATTATTATTAGTAGTAGTAGTAGTAGTAGTAGTAGTAGTAGTAGTAGTAGTAGTAGTAGCAGTGATGGTAGTAGAAGTCGTGATAATAATTTAGATGATAATGAGTATACTAATAATATTGATAGTAATATAATAATAATAAATATGATCATAATAATGTTCACAATGATAAAAATAATGGTATAGGGAATGCCGGACCACAGTTGCAAGTATTTCGTTTTGCATTCAGGTGTAAATTTATAATCAGTAAATCCTTCTTTCAGTCTGATGTCCTTTATTTTATTTATTGTACTGCATGTTTACAAAAAAAAATAAGAGAACCAGACTTTTTCGAGAGAGAGAGAGAGAGAGAGAGAGAGAGAGAGAGAGAGAGAGAGAGAGAGAGAGAGAGAGAGAGAGAGAGAGAGAGAGAGAGAGAGAGAGAGAGAGAGAGAGAGAGAGAGATTAAGAACAAGAAATCGTAAGGGACTAATATCGTTGCATCTCATAAGAACTCTTCGATCACTGGCTTAAGAAATAAATGCCAGGGAGAGTTTCCTCTTAGGGGATTAGTACTGAAATAAACATAATCCACTGGAGCTGAGGGAACATAGGCCTACGTCAGACGAAGTAGAATATTGAAATGCTTCTTTACCTTTCTTTAACTCGTTTATTATATCTTGTTTGGATGATTTGTTGGCTTTACTTTGGCTTCTGGTCTGCTTTCGCCACCTCGGATAGTTAATGAGACGATAAAAACATAAGAACATAAGAACGTAAGGAAGGAGTCTACAAGAGGCCGGTTGACCTATACAAGGCAGCTCCTGTACACTCAACCCCACCTTACCTCACCATCCATGGCTTTATCTAACCTCCTCTTGTTTATTCCTGTGTATTGATGTGTTCGTTTCATTTTGCCAGTTTCTTTTCTCTGGCATTCGTGAGTTTCCGCATATACGAAGAACGTGTTGCAGGGAAGGTCATGTGTGGTCAGGCCTTGTTCATTTTTTTTTTTTTTTTTTTTTTTGCGTTGGAGACAGAATAAGGCTTGACCGCAGTAACATTCACCGAAGCACGCTCCGTCTGTAAAGGCAGCTAAAGAATACCACAGAAATGAAGAATCCCAAAACATATTTCTCAACTCCAGTCAATTTTTTTGTTACTGTTTACCGCATTCAATCACGATTCAGAGATGTCGTTATACATCAGATAATATTCCGATCAAGTCTGTTTCCTAAGTTTTACCAATTAAAGTTCATTCTTTAGAAAAAAAATATTGCGCACTTTGACGAAGTTTAGTGGCGGTGTCAAAAAATGGCCGCCTTTTACCTGAAAGTGGGAAAAACAACTTCATATGGAAATAGTTGACGGAGAATGCAGAGACGGAGAGAGATGATCGCCAGATTGATGGGATGAAAGGTATGTTAGAAGGAGGGAATTTCGGTGGTGCGAACTGAGTATGACATCTCGAGGCCCGCTTATCTACTTGAAATTAAATATCTTAAGATCAGCATTTACTCCTCTCTTGGGGGTCTTTGGGATACCTGTGCTGAAGGAAGACAGAAGGAACTCAGGTGACGGAGGAGGAGGAGATGGACGAGGAGGAGGAGGAGGAGGAGGAGGAGTAGGAGGAGGAGGAGGAGGAGGAGGAGGAGGAGGAGGAGGAGGAGGAGAAGGAAGAAGAAGAGGAGATTATTCTGCTAAAGCAAGCAAAGAAAATGTGACTGCAGGAAAAGAGAAAGAAATCAAGTGACGGATGAGAAGGAGGAGGAGGAGGAGTAGGAGGAGGAGGAGTAGGAGTAGGAGGAGGAGGAGGAGGAGGAGGAGGAGGAGGAGGAGGAGGAGGAGGAGGAGGAAGAGGAGGAGGAGGAGGAGGAGGGGGAGGAGGAAGTCTTCAGGTGCAGCAGCCAGGTATATTAATGGGCCGTGAGCAGCAACCATTTATATCGAGCTCGAAAGATTTTGACGCACCATTGCACCCCAAACACTGCCTTCGTCGGCCCGTGATGGGGGGTGTTGCGGAGGGCAGCCACGCGGAAAACTGCCAATCCCGCGTCTCTCTCTCTCTCTCTCTCTCTCTCTCTCTCTCTCTCTCTCTCTCTCTCTCTCTCTCTCTCTCTCTCTCTCACACACACACACACACACACACACACACACACACCCCCCCCCACACACACACACATGACAAGGCATACCTCACGAAATTGATCTCCATTTATTGCTTTTGTATGACTCAAAATATCGCCTTGCTGCTTACTGCTCTAATTGAGTAAAAAATATCCCCAGACGTGCACCCCAGTGGCTATATATTTAATACTGGCCTTTACAGACGGCCATTTTTAACACTGAACGTTAAGAAAATGTTGCTGGTGCTTGGTGCCAGAATTTTCTTGATATTGACAGCGGTGAATGACAATCGGGTAATAGTTTCATATCGCAAACATTTTAACCTTGCTGGTGACAGGAAAATGCTTTTGGACAGATTCTTTAATCTCATAAGTATTATTTTTTATTATAATGTAATCGCATAATCCTAGTGTATCAGTACAAAGAGAAATATTGTTTCAAAAATCTGATATTTGTCCATAATCTGCGTTTTTTTTTTCGTAATATATAATATGGTAAAGAAATGTTTACTAGTTGTACTTATTGTGTTATAGTAAAATGTCTCTCTTAATTATCAAAGGAGTATATCGTTTTGAACATGGGAATCGTCAAAATATGTGTTTTCCATCTTTATTTAGTTGTTCTGCCTATTTTTTCATAACCCAATAAAAACGTAGTGTATACACCCAGGGAATATTTCGAAATACGTATTTCCTTGTTTTGTTTTATTAATTTGCTTCTCTGATTGGTAATGTTTGATTATGTATTCATTCCTGTGTCTTGTTAACTTAAAGGTAACATTATTTCAATGCTGTGGAAATTATTAAAAATATAATCGTTATTCTAAAATAATTTAATACACGTTCTCCTGTGTTTTTTGCCGGTTCAGACTCACATATTATTGATCAAAGAATATTGTCGTTTGAAAATCGTAGAAAGTGTCAAAACTATTAGCTTGCGGATATTATATTATTTTATTTGGATATCTTCTGCACGTTAATCAAGAGCAAAGGCAGCCAGACAGCTTACACTTTACAACACTTTACTGACAAAAATCATTTATCGAAACTTTGAAGTGGCTGAGGGAAGAATACTTTTTTTGGCCGGCTTAAGCCCTGTTCACACTGCTGACTCTGGGCCACGACAACCCAGCGACGTTTAGTGCCGAATCAGCATCCGGCGATCGTTTCTAGACCTCTTTCCGACCATGTGCGACCCTTTCACATCAATGTTTCACACCCAAGACCTCGTATACCCTGAGTCATTGGGTTGTCGTGGCCCAGAGACGGCACTGTGTGAACGGGGCTTTACTCGTATTTAAGGAAAACTTTATTTAAGATTATTTGCTGTAAATTTCCCAACGTATTGTCTATGTGATGTCCATTTGGTGGGATGGGGCTTAGGCAGCGTTTTATTAAGATCAAGAGGAGCCTCAGCACCTCATACCGGGCTCAGGACGGTATTATAAGATGCTTTCGCTTCTCTCATCAGTTATTTCTAAAGGTCAAAGAGGGGGTCAGTCGGGTTCTAATGAGTGTTTCTTCAGGTTTACGGTACAGAAGAAGGGTCACACTACCACCAGGGTCATAAAACTACCCCTGAAAATGCCCAGAACCCCTAGGAAAGCCTTGTCAAATATGTGTTCTTGGGCGGCGAAATGTCTATAATACGACCCTAAGAGTTTTTATGATAACCGTTTCTTTTTGTAAGGTTGGAATCCGTCTTACTCTTTTCTTTTGTTGTCTTCCTGTGCTTCGATACACACACAAAAATAAAAATGGAAAATATCTAAAACCCTTCAGACTCCACTTGAAGTTTTTACCATACCTATTTAAATTTTACGAGATACGAGTCATCTTTTTTTGTGGTATCTTTGCTGTGCTTTCATACACACAAAAAACAAAGCAATGGAACGCTTCTAAAACCTTATACACCAAAGACTTGAAACTTTTATCATACTCATTTTGTTTTTTTTAGAGGAGTTCATATTTTTTGTTTTGTTTTGTGGTATTTTTGTTATGCTTTGATACACAACAAAAACCCTGAGGAACTTCTAAAACACTTCACAGGGGAGACTGGAACCTTTTATCATTCCTCTTTCAGTATTGTGAGCCACGAATCCCCTTTCATCCCTTCCCACTTACTCGTGCCTACCATCCAGCGGTCAGACAGCGTTCAAACCCTTTCCTGAAGATTGAATCCCCTTCCCTTGAGACTCGAACCCTTTGGTAAACCCGTAGAGACCCTGACACGTGAGCTGCTTTCGTGTTGAGTACTCTTTGCATCTCTCTCTCTCTCTCTCTCTCTCTCTCTCTCTCTCTCTCTCTCTCTCTCTCTCTCTCTCTCTCTCTCTCTCTCTCTCTCTCTCTCTCTCTCTCTCTCTCTCTCTCTCTCTCTCTCTCTCTCTCTCTCTCTCTCTCTCTCTCTCTCTCTCTCTCTCTCTCTCTCTCTCTCTCTCTCTCTCTCTCTCTCTCTCTCTCTCTCTCTCTCTCTCTCTCTCTCTCTCTCTCTCTCTCTCTCTCTCTCTCTCTCTCTCTCTTTTCCCGTCGTATATATCACCCTTAAGACAATTGTGTTTCTTTCTATAGCTTAAACCGTAGGGAGAAAAACGCTAAATCGCCCATTCTGGGACTAAAGGTTGCAAGATTGAGCGCCTCCCTTTCGCGTCCCTGGGAAAACATCAAGACGCACTGCCTTACCCTGATCGCGAATTTCTGAGGTGCTGAAAATATTTAGCGGCCTCTGATGTGTTAAGTCCGTCGGGGAAGTGTTGTTGTGGCCGTGACTATAAATTCGTTAGGAAGGCTTTTAGATGAGGTGTTTGATACATGAAAGGAAGTGTGTGTGAGAGAGAAAGCGAGAAGAGAAAGAGAGAGAGAGAGAGAGAGAGAGAGAGAGAGAGAGAGAGAGAGAGAGAGAGAGAGAGAGAGAGAGAGAGAGAGAGAGAGAGAGAGAGAGAGAGAGAGAGAACATAACCCATACGTATTGTTATTGGAGCAGAATTTCCATTTAAATCATGAAGCGTGTGTGACTTTTTAACATAAGTTTTTTACACTCATGGATGAATAAAGATGGATGAATAGAGGGATGATAGGAGGTAAAGAAAGACAAGAAGATGAGGAATAGGAATGGAAAGGTTATATCATGGCCGTTTGGAAAGAGAGAATTTGAAAAGGAGAAAAGGAGGTGAAAAAGAAGAGAAGAAGATATGGAATAGGGAAGGAAGAGAAGGGGGTGAAAGAAAAGAGAGAAGATGAGGAGGTAGGTGAAGAAGATGACGGGAGAGGAAGAGTGAAAGTGCAAAGGAGGAATCGTAAATTGAGATATAGGAGAAGAGGAGGGAAAAGATAGAAAAGGTCGAAAATATACGGGATCAGACTAAGGAGAATGAGGATAAATGGAGGAATCGTAGACTAAAATAAAGAGAGGAGGAGGGAAAAGAAAGCATGGCGAAAATATATAGAAACAGAATAAGGAGAATGAGGATAAAAGGAAGAGTAAAATATTGGGAAACAGTAAGGAGAAAAAACATATGAAGACAAGAGGGTACAGGAGAGAAACGAAGGAAAAGAAAATTATGAATAATATGAAAATTGAAAAGAAGAAAAAGGAGGACGAAAAGAAAGAGTAGATTTAAGACGAAGTATGGAGGTATGGGCAGAATTATGATAAATCAAGTCAAAAAAGGGGAAAGAGAAGAAGGAGGAGGGTAAGGGAAAGTAGAACAAAGAGGAGGAGCAGAAACAAGAAAAGTAGATCAGTAGAAAGGGGAGGAGGAAGAAGAGGAGAAGGAGGATAAGAAGAAGCCAAAGAAGCATGAAACGTAGATCAAAGAGAATAAGAATAAAGGACAGAACCAGGAACAGTAGAACAAAGAGGAAGACGAGGAGGAGGAGGAGGAGGAGCAGGAACAGGAGCAGGAAAACATGGAAACATGAACGAGCAGGCAGCAGAAAGCCTATTGGCTCATTGCAAGGCTGCCTGCTTTCAGAGATTTAATCAATCCGTCAGCCACAGGAGTGGCTTGCGGGAAGGCTTAAAGCACTTCTGTACGTACTCGTGGGCACGTTTAGTTCACTCCCGACGCATCAAAGTGACGGTCAATGCGATTTTTAAAGGAGTTGATTGTTTCCGCACTAACCACTCCTGCAGGAAGGCTGTTCCAGTGGCGGACGACTCTGTTCGAAAAATAACTCCTGCCGATATCCGTAAAGTATCGCTTGGCTTGAATTGTTTTACCGTTGTTTCTTGTCCTCGGGTTAGATTGTAGCGTGAAGAGTTTGGAGTGATCAACATTGCTGAACTTGTTCAGGTACTTGAAGACTTGTATCTTGTCTCCCCGCAGTCGTCTCTTTTCCAACGTGAAGAGGTTGAGTCGCTTGAGTCGTTCTTTGTAAGGTTGCGTTCTCAATGATGGTATCATTTTCGTAGCGCGTCGCTGTACTCTCTCGAGTAATTTAATGTATTTCTTGTAGTTAGGAGACCAGAACTGCACGGCGTATTCCAGGTGGGGTCTTACCAGAGAATTGTACAAGGTTAACATAACTCCCGGCGTCTTGTATTCGAAGCTCCTCGCTATGAACCCGAGCGTAGTGTTGGCTTTCTTGCAGGCGAACTTGCAGTGTTTTGCGTGTTGCAGGTCACTGCTAATAGTGACCCCGATGTCTTTTTCCTCCTGCACTGCCTGTAGTGGTTCGCCACCCATGTAGTGCGTGTGGTTGCTATTTTTGGACCCGATGTGCATTACTTTATATTTGGTAGTGTTGAAGGACATCTCAATTTTCCGACCACTGAGTGATCTGGTCCAAGTCCCTCTGGATGATTGCGTAGTCTGCTGTCGTTAGGGCCTTCCTTCCCCCCTTGGTGTCGTCAGCAAATTTAGAAAGTGTGGCGAAGGAGGAGGAAAAGAAGAAGGAAGAGGAGGAGGAGGAGCAGGAAAAATAAGAACATAAGAACGTAAGGAATCTGCAAGAGGCCGGTTGACCTATACAAGGCAGCTCCTGTAAGCCTAACCCCACCTCACCTCACTATCCATGAACTTGTCCAACCTCTTCTTGAATGTATCCAGAAAAAAAAAGGGCAGAACCAGCAAGAGTAAAATAAAGAGAAAGAGGAGCAGGAGAAGGAGGGGAAGACGAAGAATAAGCAAAAACAGTAGATCAAAGAGAGGAAGAAAGGACAGAACCAGGAAGAGTGGAACAAAGAAGATGAGGGGGAGAAGGGTGAGGAGTAGGCATAGTAGTAGTAGGGGGAGAAGGAAGAGGAGGAGGAGGAGGAGGAGCAGCAGCAAGAGTAGGAAAAGTAGCCCAAAGAGGAAGAAGAGGATGAGCAGTCGATGGCCAGTCTAAACGGTGTCACGGCCAGATCTCCTTCAGAAGCAGCTGTCGCCCGCAGGCCAGATGAAGGGTATTGGAGAGAGAGAGAGAGAGAGAGAGAGAGAGAGAGAGAGAGAGAGAGAGAGAGAGAGAGAGAGAGAAAGGAGAGGGAGAGCATGGGGGGTTAAAGGACACTCGTTGCCCAATGAAGTGAATAAGCTCTCTCTGTCTCTCTTCCTTTGTTGGGCTCTGTGTGTCTGTGTGTTGCTGTGTCTGGCATTCTCTCTGTGTCTGTGTTTCTCTCTCTCTCTCTCTCTCTGTATCTATCTATCTATCTATTTATCTATCTATGTATCTATCTCTATCTATCTATCTCTCCCTCTCGTCTTCGTTTGCACACCGTCCATTAGCATTATTTTCTTTTTGACTGTCCTTCTTTTCCTTTTTCTCTTTTCCTTATCTCATTCTCCATTATCCTCCTTCGCCACGATCCTCTCCCTCCTCCCCTCCGCGCCCTGTTTGGCATCGTCCTCGTATAATGGCCCTGAGCCGCCCATTTTCATCCTGGGGACGACATCAATTATTCTAAGGCAATCTCAAGTTTTGATACATGATTGCCGTCTTGTAGCCTGCCTCCCTGCTTGCCTGTCTGCCTGCCTCCCTGCTTGCCTGCTTGCCTGTCTGCTTGTTTTCCTCCTTCCCTGCCAAGCTGCTTCTGTCCTTCTCTTGTATTTTTCCTTCCCTTCTTCCTTCCTTCCTTCCTTGCCTTCTTGCCTCCTTTCATTTTTTGCCTGTCTGTTTACGTTCCTTATTTCCTGCTTGCCTGTCTGCCTGCCTTCCTGCTTTCCTCCTTCCCTGCCAACCTGCTTCTGTCCTTCTCTTGTATGTTTTCTTGCCTTCTTCCTTCCTTCCTTCCTTGCCTTCCTGCTTTCTTCCCTCCTTTCTTCTTTTGCCTGTCTTTAATCCTTCTTTCTCTACCTCTTCGTCTGTCGTTATTCTCCTTATCCGTTTCCTGCCTACTCTCCCTGCGTTGTTTTGCCGGCCTGTTTTTTCTACCTATATCCTTGTCTGTCTATCTACCAGTCTACTTACCTACCTACTTACACTCAAGCCTGCTGGTCCCACTGTCCGTCCATATCAATATCTATCTGCCTCCTCCCTGTCTCTTCTCCTGCCAGTCTCAGCGTCTTCTGCCCTTCCGTCCTCCAGAGACTATCGCATCAGAGTTTAAGAGAATAAGCAACTCTCCTAAACCAGCAAAAGTCCTTATGTGCTTTTACACTTTTCCTCTTACCTTCATTAATCCGTCTCCCAGTTTTGTGTCTTGCCTTGCCCCGCCATCATATCCTCTCCATTATCCACTTCATCGTCCGGGTCACTGTGTTTTCCGGGTAATGTTACGGTCGTTTCAGTCAGGACAGGTCAGGGTAGGGCAGGTCAGGTCATCGTCTTGAGATTTAAAGATATGGTATGACCTAACTAATGACTTCCATGCTTGCCCTTCCTGCCTCTTATTTCCTCTTTCGTGGCAGTCCTCTTTTCCTTCTCTATTTTCTAAGCGCTTTTCCTCTTCCTCTTAGTTTTTTCTTCATGTTTTTCTTCCTCTTCTATTTCCTTCTCTTCCCCTTCCTCTTAAAATTTTCTTGATGTTTTTCTTCCTCTTCTATTTCCTCCTCTTCCCCTTCCCCTTGCCTCTTCTCTGCACCCTTATCATCATCTTTTCTCTGTCCTTTTTGTCTCCTTTCTTTATTCCCATTATCTTCCTTCTCTTCATCCGTCTTTATCTCTTCTCCTTTGCAGCTTCTCCACGTCCTCCTCATTTTCCTTCCTCTTCTCTTTTGGTGTCAAGATTTTTTCTTTTTCTCCGTTCATCGCTTTTCTTTCCCTCTTTCACCCCTGTTTTTCATTTTCCTCCTTCTCCTCTATGTGTTCCTTTTCTTTTCTCTTTCATTTTCTTTCCTCCTGCCTTTTCCATTCAAGTTTTCCTTTTCTTTTTCTCCATTCATCGTTTTCCTTCCCTTCTTCACCCCTGTTTTTCATTTTCCTCCTTCTCCTCTATGTGCTCCTTTTCTTTTCTCTTTCATTTTCCTTCCTCCTGCCTTTTCCATTCAAGTTTTCCTTTTCTTTTTCTTCATTCATCGTTTTCCTTCCCTCCTTCACCCCTGTTTTTCATTTTCTCCTCCTCTTCCTCTTCCCTTTGTCTGTTCTCTTCGTGTTTCTTCTCCTCTTCCTCTTGGCCTGCTGTTTCGAATTTTCCCTCCCTTGCTTCCTCCCCTTCCTCTTTCTTCCCTCATGTTTTCCTCCCCTTCTATTTCTCCCTCTTCCCTTTCCCCTTTTCCTCTCGTCTGCACCCTCTTCATTCTCTTTTATTTTCCCTTATGTCCGCGTTTTCTTGTTTTCTTTTTCTTCCCGCTTATTTTTATTTTATTTCCTCATTTCCCTTCAGCTTTATTCCCTTTCATTTCCTCTCACCGCTTCTTTCTTCTCCTCTTTCTCCCATTTCTTTATGTATCCCCTCCTTTCTATCCTCTTCTCCTTTATTCCTCTACTCCTCTTTCCCTCGCTTATCCTTCTCTCCCTACCTCTCTATCCCTCTACTCTTTCCTCCTTCTCTTTATCTCCTTTTCCTTTGTTCTCCATTTTGCCGCCATCCACTCTTCCTCTATCCAATTATTCCGTCCTTTTTTCTCTTTCACTTTCCTTCACTTATTCATTTCTCCCTCCCGCTCTGTCTCTATACTTTCCTGTCTCTCTTTTTATCTCTTTTTTTCCTTTGCTCTCCATTTTGCCTTCGTCCATCCCTCATCCCTCATACATAGTTCCCTCCTTTCTCTATCCATTTATCCGTCCTTCCTGCTCTTTCCCTCTCTCTCTCCCTCCCTCTCTCTCTCTCTGTCTCTCTCTCCCAGCCTCTCTCAACTGATACATACATACACACCGCGTGAAAATTTACAAGCCAATTCCATTTTTCACTATTACTTCATTGCCAAAGTCCGTAAGTGGCGTATTATTCACACAAACATGCGGGAGTCTCTTTTCCTCCTAGTAAATGTTTCAGGCCGAGCTCTTCAAATATTTACGCACGGGAAATTTCTTTGATAAATTGCGCCGGAATTATGCATCACTACGGCGTCATGCGAGCGATATGATTATGAGTTCCTCGCGTCCGGGCACCGTCAGGGAAATGGTTTAATAAGTGTAAATGGTCGCTGTTATTATCATCCACAATAATTAGTTCAAACAATCGCCTTTAATGGTGAGATATAATAGATAATTCGCATACTCACCTTGATGAACTGCTGTGCATTTATATATATTTTTTACCTGTGTTGGATGGGACGTGCTGGACTGACGGGTGGATGTTCACAGCTGATCCTTACGGTGTTATAATTCATCTGAACGGAACTACGAGCTTATGTGTCCCGGGTGGCATATTCCTAATCTCTCTATGGCTGTGTGGTTCCCGAGTAAAGGTGCTTGGCTGTAGCTTCGAAACGTATCAGGGGTGCTCTGAAGAATACTCTTATTGTGATTCCCCCTCAAAATTATCCTACACGACTCCAACGAAAAGCTGACCTAACTTAACCTAACAAAAACTTCCTTCTATTACAACTGTTCTTTTTCTTTTTAAAGTTATTATTATTGTTGCCTTTTCTTGTTGTTCTTGTTTTTGTTGTTCTTGCCCTTCTTCATCTGCTGCAATCACTACATCTCTCTCTTATTGTAGTAGTTATTGTTTCATCTCTTCATCCTCTACTACTACTACTACTACTACACCTACTACTACTACTACTACGCCTAACTTGCCCCGTTCAAGAGTGGGCGCCTCATACCAGGTGACAGGGAATACTCTCGTTTGTCTGATGGCTTTGGGCTAATCGCTTTAGGTGGTGCCCGACAACTATCCAGGGTTTCGTGACTTAACCCCTATTCCTACCAGGTATCCATTCACTGCCGGGCGGACAGGTGGGCAGGTAAAAGGAGACTGGCTATCGGTCTCCATTCCACCCTGAAACAAACTCTGGATCTATCGACTGGATGCGAACGTGCTAACCTATGCCTTACGGAACACTGTAACACACACACACA
This sequence comes from Eriocheir sinensis, assembly GCF_024679095.1. Classification (NCBI taxonomy): domain Eukaryota; kingdom Metazoa; phylum Arthropoda; class Malacostraca; order Decapoda; family Varunidae; genus Eriocheir; species Eriocheir sinensis. Next base: position 1,949,594 of record NC_066530.1, on the reverse strand, counting down.
CACACACACACACACACACACACACACACACACACACAGGGGAGGCAGAAAGAAAAACGGTGTGTGTGGATGCGTGTGTGTGGTTGCCCGTGTGTTTGTGTGTGTGCGTTTACGGTAAAGGAGACAGGACACGGGCAAGACAAAATTAAGAGAATATTCCTGCAACGCTCCGCTCCATATAGAAGAACACAAAGGAAAAAATGTGTGAGGGTATATATGTGTGCTTGTTTATTTGTGTGTTTGTGCGTGTGTGTGGTGGGGAGGGGGTTAGAGATCATTCATGTATTTAGTATAATGCGCTCATTTTTGTTGATATTACGTTGGTTTACAAACTACCTATGTGTCTATCTGCATATCCTTTTATCTATTCTCCCGTATCTTCTCTCTGAAATCACACACTCAGTCGCTTCATCCTGCTCACAAAACAAGACGTAACAAACTGATCCACACTCGCTAACAATATAAGAAACAATAAACCGCCAGGAGGTAAAATAAACAAACCCTTGAGCGAACTGAAATGCCATGCAAGCTCCGGAAGAGGATCAAATCGGAAACAAAAGTCGAACGGTGTACAGGATAAGGGATTTTCATGTTATTCAAGGGGTCTGAACACTCGCCACGGGGCTGGAAAAGAAAGAGCAATAAAGAGAGAAAGACTAAGATGAGAGAGAGAGAGAGAGAGAGAGAGAGAGAGAGAGAGAGAGAGAGAGAGAGAGAGAGAGAGAGAGAGAATATTGGTATAGATTTATAGAACGAAGAGAAAGAAGGAACGGTTTATTTGTCAGGGAGCGAAGGAGAGGAGGAAGTAGGTAGTATTTTAAGCAGTATTTTACCGAAGAGAGAGAGAGAGAGAGAGAGAGAGAGAGAGATGCAAAGGGAACAAGGAAAGAGAAATGTGAGAAAATGTTTTGACGAAGAAAATATTATAAGAGGACAAAATAACGATCATGGAGAACTCAAAACGCTGTAAAAAATATAAATAATGGTAAGGACCGAAGAAAAATACCAAAATACACGCAAACACAGATAATTGACGGGAATACAAAGCAACATAAAAACATAGTAAAGTATGGAGAATTACAGCCAAACCAAAAAATATGTAAGCACTGATACAGGCTGGAGAGAAAGGAATTTACTATTGATGTAAAGAGACAAAGAGACCAAGATAAAGAGGTAGAGAGAGATACAAAGGCAGACAATAGAGGAAAGAAAAAGACACATAAAACAGGGGATTAGAGACATGTGTGAAAATGAAGGAACACAGAGGGGACAGGAGAAAAAGGAATACACAAAGGAAAGAAAATATGCAAATATGGAGGAACACAAAGAGGAATAGATAGGAAGGTAGGAAATAAAGAAGAGACAAAGGAGCAAAAAAATCAGATACAGATGAACAGAGAGAGTGGATAGGAAATATGGAACAGACAAAGGAGGGAAGAGATGAAAATATAGAGGAACAGAGTGGATATGAAATAAGGAAGAAACAAAAGAGTGAAAAAGGGTAAACATAGATGAACAGAGAATGGATAGGAAATAAGGAAGATACAAAAGAGGGAAGAGATACAAATACAGAGAAACACGGAGAATGGATAGGAAATAAGGAAGATACAAAAGAGGGAAGAGATACAAATACAGAGAAACACGGAGAATGGATAGGAAATAAGGAAGATACAAAAGAGGGAACAGATACAAATACAGAGAAACACGGAGAATGGATAGGAAATTTAAAAAAAGGCAAAGGAGAAAATATACAAAACAAGAGGAACGCAGAGTGGATAGGAAAAAAAAAAGAAACAGGAGAGAAAAGTTGCAAATATAGAGGAACACAGAGACTGAATAGGAATAAGGAAGAGAGAAAGATGAGGTAAAAAAATGCAAAAAATAGAGGAACACAGATAGCGAATAGGAAATAAAGAGAGGCAAAAGAGGGAACAGATGATAGATACAGAAACACAGAGGGTGAATAGGAAGAAAGAAAAAAACAGAATAAACAAAGAAAGGAAAAATATGCAAAAAATAGAAGAAAAGAGAGGATAGAAAATAAAAAGAGCACACAAAGAAGAGAAGCTTAAAAAAGGAATTTTCACAAAGATAAGGACAAGGACAGGTAACACACAGGTACTTACCCATCCAGGTGCTGTTGGTGATGATCTGAAGTATCCTGGCGGGGTCCATGGCGCAGGTGGGTGACAGGTGAGGGGGGGAAGGACGGGGTAGTCAGAACAGCACGGGGGGAGGGGGTTGAGGAGTGGGTTGAAGGGGACGCGGTAGAGAGGAGGTAGAGGCTGGGACCATGCACTCTCCCTCTTCCTCTCTCTCCCTCTCCACTTCTCTCTTACTGGACTTTTCTTTTAGTTGTTTGTTTTTTCTTCCGTTAGTCTCTCGCTGTTTCGCTGTTGGGATTTCTTGCTGAGTGCTTTGAGCGGCACTAAGAAGCTTAAGTTATGCTTCTTTACGGGGAATGTTTGAAGATTTCGTGCGTTTTTATCCAAGTCGTTGTTCCTGGTATGCTTGTTCTAGGTTATATATTTTCTTGTCTGGTGAAATGCGAAGGGAATGTAATGGTATTTGTTTCTTTTGTCGGTTTTTGCTACCATCACCGCCCTACCTTCTCTAAATATATTACGCTCTCGCAGCCACACTCCTTCCTTCTCTTTATAACGTAAGCTCTTGCCGCCACCCTCTCTCCTCTCTATAACGTAAGCTTTTCTATATATACATTTGACCTTGAACAGTTTACGTCACTTTTTTTTTTCTCAACGTATATGCACGAGTTTTTTTTGTTTTGTTTTCGGTTCTAGCCTCCCTCCTCCTTTCTTACTTCAGTCGGTTTTGTTTGAGGTTGATTCTGATTTTGAACAGATATTTATGTGTAGTTAAATGTCTTTTCTCATCGAACAATGTTTATTTCCTATATTATGAAAAGAAACTACTGTGCATTTTGTTTCCCTATCCCTCCTGTGTTTAATGCGATTGGATTGAAGGAAATTAGTAAAAAAATAAGGGAGAAGAGGAAAAAAGAAGATGAGCAGCTTAACACAGGATCTGCACGTTTAAATACCCTTGTTAATATATGTCGAGATTCACCAGACAGTTTGCCACAATTATTTTTGCCCTTTGTATATATTGCCTTCAATGTTTGTCTTTTTACTTCTGCCATTCCTTCATATTTATACTTTCAACTACATCAAATTACTTATATACTTATTTATTACAATCCATCCCGCTGTAATTTTTTCTTTTATTTTCATCTATCTTGCGAGAGACAGATGTTTTTATTTCTTAGTTTTACCACAATTTTACTTTTTTCTTCTTTAGTCCTTAATATCCCATTCCTAAGCATTTTCGCCTTTTTTTTTTCTTCTTTAGTCCTTTATATCCCATTCCTAAGCATTTTCGCCTTTTTTTTTTTTTCTTCTTTAGTCCTTTATATCCCATTCCTAAGCATTTTCGCCTATTTTTTTTCCCAAGCAGCCCCGAATAATGGCTTTTCTATACGGTACCATCATTCTTTTTCCCTCCTTTGAAGTATTCTCATTTCTTAACTCTTTCTTCTTTTCTTTTTTCTTCATAACCTCTCGCCCTCCACTGCCCCAATCCGACACTCATCTCTCTCCAAAGCGTGGTCATCAATCACAGCGCCCTCCTTCCTTTCCATCCTCCTCCTCCTCCTCCCCCGTCTCCTCCTCCTCCTCCTTCCTCTCTTCCTTTTCCGCATCCTTTCCTTTCTTCATTTCCGCTCCTACACCTTAATTAAATCTCTCTATTCTGGAGATGTTATTTTTTGTTGTTGTTATTGTATAGGCTAATATTGTTTTTTTACTGTCTACCCGCAAACGTCACTTTTTTTTATTTATTTTTTTATTTATTTATTTATTTATTTATTTATTTTACGTCGCGGCCTATTGCGCCGGTAGGCTTCTTCCCGGTGGGGTCTGATAGTCGGCCCAAGGCTTCTTCCCGGTTGGGCCTGATGGTCGGCCCAGCCCGTTCTGGCGCAGGCGAGTGTTTATAGTGGCGTCATCTTGCATCTAAGAGTGTGTGTCTGTTTGAGAAAGATATGACATCCAGAAAGACAAACAGGTAAAAAATAAGACACCTTCTTGTTCGTACAGTTGTTCAGCAGGGTAGGTTGTCACCCCAGCAAGGACGGACCCACGTAATGACAGAAAATTGCCGTTCAACTCCTTATGATTGCATGCAATTTGTGTATCCGCGGCACTAAATCAGATTCCCAGATTGTATAACACCGTCCATCTCAAAATACTGTATAGCTCTCGGATTGATGATGGCATTTAACTCATCACTTGCACTTGAACTCATTCAAGAGGAAGGTATCAGGACACCTCTTCTCACGTAATTGACTGCTCTATCGGCCACCTCTTCGGATTCTATACAGGAGCAGCGAGTAGCGGGCTTTTTTTATTGTTGTTTCCTTTTGTTATGCCCTTGTGCTGTCTCCTTTGCTGTAAAAAAAAAAAAAGTTTCACATGTCATAACACCATCCATCGTAACTTATTGTATTGATTTCGAGGTGATGAAGCCACTACTTTTTTTTCCGGATATCATAAAACCAATCATAACATCTTAGAATACTGTATTGCTTTGGAGGTGATGATGGAAACAAAACAGATTCCTAAATATTGTAATACCGCTCATCGTAACACACTGTATGGGTTTCGAGGTGGTGTTGGCACTAAATAGCATCCCGGCTATCATAACACGTCCATCGTAACGTCCTGTACAGCTTTGAGGGTGATGATGGGACTAAAAGAGATCCCCTGATGTCTAACACACGGACTGAAGGTGATGACATTAAAACAGTTTCCAGGATATCATAATGTCGCCTACTTTAATATATTGTATAGCTTTCGAAACGACGATGACTGTGATGTCAGAGGGTTGTGTCTTCAAAAACGTCGCTCATATTTCTATAGGTAACGCCCCTGTGTGACACAAGTCCATATTTTTTTTTTCAATTTTCTGCATTCCAGAGTTCAGCCATCTGTTAGTTTTAGATAACATTGTTTGCTCATGTACGCCTGTGCAGAATTGAACTTTTACTTCTTCCGAATTATGGTTTCCTGTTTTTAAGCATTCGTACTGTTGAAACTTTCTAACTAGTTTATAACTCGGACTAGTGTATCATCACTTTGATACATCTAACACTTCCATATATATCATCGCCTGAATGACTAAAAGTAACATTACTCACATCTTAAATTATAGAGCCGTCTACATTTATAGATATAATCTTGCTTACTTCTCCATACATTACATTACAATAACATCGCCTATATATCCAAATACAAGATCGCTAACATTGAAATATTATATTTGTCTACAGCTCCAAGTGAAATATTGCTTACTTCTTCAGAGGTCGCATCTCCTTTCTTAAACTTGTTATCTTGTGAGGGGGTGGTGGTGTTAGTGGCTATGATATGCGTTATCTAAACCTTATTTCTGCAACTTCAGGTTACGAAATCAGAAGCACAAATACAACTTTGCTCGTACTGATTTTCTGTTCAACTTTCGAGGTGGTTGTGTTGACGGTGGTCATGGCGTCACAGGCTTACATCCCCACCTTCTTGCTAACTATATATCAGCACACTCAATTTAACTAACTTTCTGTATGACTTAAGGGTGAAGGTAACGGAGGTGCCGCTATTAGTGGCTTACATCGTCACCTATTCGTTAACTTTGATTCAGCAACCTAAATATACCTTCTCAGTGAATCTCGTCAACATTCTCTGATTTCAAACTTTCGTAACTTATATACAAGATCTCACAGTGTGTGTGTGTGTGTGTTGGGGGGGGGGGGGGGGGATGGTGGCGATGTCAAATGCTTATAATTATTTTCATCTTGTTAACCTTATCCCAGCAACCTCAATTTATCTTCTTCAAAAGCTGTCATTAGAGTCCCCTAAATAACATCTCTATTTTTGTTTAATTCCCTGATGATGGTGGTGGTGTTGGTGACGTGCGCCTCCATCTTCTCGTTAACCACCGACCTCAAGGCGCGTCAACAAGGAATTGAGAATGAAAAACATGTTGTGCGTCAAGTGTTTCAGTCACACGCCCGGCGAAGCGGCTTCAAGGGAGGGAAATCTAGTCCATAATATCCACCAAATGTATATGCACCTTGCCCGCTTACTTCCATATACCTGTCTTGTGAACTTCGTCTTAACACTCAAACCCTGTGGCATTGTAGGGTAGGATGAAATATTAAGTTGGCAAACATAGTTATAATGTTTCACTTTTTTCTTTAGCTACCAGGTCTGTGAACCTTAACCGAGGCATGCTATAATCAATTGAAGTACAATAAGATAGTTTATACTTATTTTTTTTATTTTATTTTTACGTTTCCGCCTATGGCGCCGGTAGGCTTGCGTGGAGGGGTCTGATGGTATGCCCCAGCCCGTTGTGGCGCAGGCAAGTGTTTATAGTGGCGCCATCTTGCATTGGCTCATGCTGCCCCCCGGAGCTCATCTTTGATCCTAGAATCTAGAGTCCGGGTCTTCTGGACAGCATATGGGTAGTCTTGGCCACTCGGCGGTGATTGAAAAATCCCGGCTTGTGGCACCGGGCGAGACGCGAACTCGCGTCGTCCTAGATGCGGCGCCGTCACGCTATCCACTCTGCCACCGCCTCCCCCCCACAAAAAAAAAAAACCTTAAGTGTTCCCTGTTGGTCGTACTGTTATGTTTTCGTCAATATGTTGAACTGCTGTCCTTCCGTCCATAAGAAAGATTTCAAATGTTTTTTTTTTTAATATAATAGAAACCATAACTGGGTTGTTTAGCTAATTAAATTTGTGTTCTTATTATCAGATGATAAAAAAATTGTCTTACTCCTTTATTGATTTGATTTTCCTTTTTTCTGTTATTTATATATGACTTTGTTTTTTAAGCCTTTTTTTCATATTTTGATTAGATTACTAGCTTCACACTAACCACAGATAATGACTTATTGATCGGTACAATCTAAAAAAATAAAGGTTTTGAATTTTATTTAAAGATTCATGAAGATTATGAACCATTCATGAACTACCTACTAATGCCAATTGGTATGTACGGCTTTCAAACACTTGAATTTATCAAAACACGATCCACTCCACACTGCGGACACACGAGTCTGTTTGTTTACCACAGGATAATATGCACAGCTAGGCCACAAAGAGGACCCCGTTTGACATATCCAATGAAAAATATTTATTATTTTAATCAAAGAACACATTTAGCTGCATTAATTCTGATATGCATTATAAACAAACACCGGTAACCCTTCATAAATACATTAAATGTACAAAAAATATATGAATACATGAAAAAGATGAGGGCTGTACATTTCAAAGCATTACTTGTGTGCAAATTACCGTACGTTTTAGGAATGACAAACTGAAAGTAGGCAAAAAGTAGTCAAACAAACCAAAACTTCAATACAGAATATTTTTTACTAATTAAACTAATGAGGGAATAAGAAAAATAATAATACAATGTAATGGTGGGCTTTAACTTTTAAGGCCAGCAAAACACCACCACACTGAACATAACAATCAGATGCCTATATCGGCCGACTTCTCTTCCTGGCCCCTCCTGTCCACTCTCAGCCGCTGCTCCATTAGTGAATGAAAACTAAAATCGGTATCCACAGATTTTCTCTTCCATGTCCATATCTTTGGACTCGGGAGACACGTCGACCCACATCATGAAAACTGAACGCTGCTCTTGGCTATGATGATAATGAACGATGTTGTAAACCGTCATATCCGAAAACTAAAGTAATATGCAAATGTAAAATCGTTCCAGAAGCTTGGTTCTATAAAATTTTGTTTCTTGCGAGAATAATAAGAAAAGTGATGCGATTTGTATAAGCAAAATATAAATAGAATATTTAACGAGAAGTGGGAAAGGGGAGGCAGAGAGAGAGAGAGAGAGAGAGAGAGAGAGAGAGAGAGAGAGAGAGAGAGAGAGAGAGAGAGAGAGAGAGAGAGAGAGAGAGAGAGAGAGAGAGAGAGAGAGAGACAGACAGACAGACAGACAGACAGAAACAGAGAGAGAGAGAGAGAGAGAGAGAGAGAGAGAGAGAGACAGACAGACAGACAGACAGACAGACAGAAACAGAGAGAGAGAGAGAGAGAGAGAGAGAGAGAGAGAGAGAGAGAGAGAGAGAGAGAGAGAGAGAGAGAGAGAGAGAGAGAGAGAGAGAGTTAACAGCATACAACTCGCAAAAAAAAGTTGAGAAAAAGGAACAAAGAGAGGGAGAACGTGTGACACAAACACAGCCAAAAATACCCCTCGCCGCCCTGAGCCGGATGAAGGTCAGGTGGCAGCCGCTTGTTTACCGCCAAGTTGTAATCGGCAGGTTTCGCGTGTGGCTTACTTCTCCTCACCACAACCCGGACGCGCCGCAGGAGGGAAGAACCTGAGCGGTAGAATACAAGTGTTTACCACCTTGACTCCCGAGATGAATGTGAGTGGGAGAGAAAATAACCTAGAGTGTTATGCTCAGAGGAATATTGATAGATAAATAGAAGCACTTGAGCGACAAAGAACCGCCTGTTTACCACCAAGGCTCCCGAGAATGAGTGTGAATGGGAGAGAAAAGAACCTAGAGTGTTATGTTCAGAGGAATATTGATGGATAAATAGAAGCACTTGAGGGACAGAGAGACGCCTGTTTACCATCAAGGCTCCCGAGAATGAGTGTGAATGGGAGATAAAAGAACCTAGAGTGTTATGTTCAGAGGAATATTGATAGATAAATAGAAGCACTTGAGCGACAGAGAGACGCCTGTTAACCACCAAGGCTCCCGAGAATGAGTGTGAATGGGAGAGAAAAGAACCTAGAGTGTTATGTTCAGAGGAATATTGATAGATAAATAGAAGCACTTGAGCGACAGAGAGACGCCTGTTAACCACCAAGGCTCCCGTGAAAGAACATGAATGGGAAAGAACCTTGTGTGCTAGTGTGGAGGAACAGTGATGGATCTGTTGGCATGTACGTAGATAGATAAAAATAGCATGAATGTGAGATAAAAAGAACCCAGTGATATGTGTACAGGAATAATGATAAATGAATAGAGAGTTCTTGGTATGTAGGTCGGTAGATAAATGGAACACTGGGTAGACTGCAGATATAGAAACGTGAATATGTAACAATTATAGGTAGATTCGTTGGTAGAGATGAAGGTTGATAGATATATTGGTGTATAGATATAGACTGATTGATTTACATAAAGAAGAGAATATATATTAGAAATGTATACAAATAAGAAAGGAAATATACAACGAAGATGTAAGATAATAATGATAATATATGGATGAGAGAGAGAGAGAATCATTATCATCCATTTCCATGTAAAAATAAATATCAATACTTGGATGAGGTGAACGCCAATACCTTCTGTGAATTTCATATACCTAGAAATCATCAAAGTTTAAAGCTCAAGCCTTGAAGCACAGGAGTAATTTTATCCCAGACGTATTCTCCCGCATAAGACTCTTTCGTCAGCACATTAACCGGGGAAAGGTATTTTTGGATTAAGGTAAAATATGTAAAGAGAGAAGCGTGAAAGGTAGGAAAGTGAGAGGTGCGTTTGTGTGGGACTGGGGCTTGAGGTGCGTGTGTGTCCTATTCTTGATAATTTCAGCGACCTACCACACATTTGACAGGGCTTACGGAGGGGTTGTGGTTATTTCAGCGACCTAGCACACACATTTGACAGGGCTTACGGAGGGGTTGTGGTTATTTCAGCGACCTACCACACGCATTTGACAGGGCTTACGGAGGGATTGTGGTTATTTAAGCGACCTACCACACATTTGACAGGGCTTACGGAGGGATTGTGGTTATTTCAGCGACCTACCACACGCATTTGACAGGGCTTACGGAGGGGTTGTGGTTATTTCAGCGACCTAGCACACACATTTGACAGGGCTTACGGAGGGGTTGTGGTTATTTCATCGACCTAGCACACACATTTGACAGGGCTTACGGAGGGATTGTGGTTATTTCAGCGACCTAGCACACACATTTGACAGGGCTTACGGAGGGATTGTGGTTATTTCAGCGACCTAGCAACACACATTTGACAGGGCTAACGGAGGGATTGTGGTTATTTCATCGACCTAGCATACACATTTGACAGGGCTTACGGAGGGGTTGTGGTTATTTCAGCGACCTAGCATACACATTTGACAGGGCTTACGGAGGGGTTGTGGTTATTTCAGCGACCTAGCATACACATTTGACAGGGCTTACGGAGGGGTTGTGGTTACTTCAGCGACCTAGCATACACATTTGACAGGGCTTACGGAGGGATTGTGGTTATTTCAGCGACCTAGCACACGCATTTGACAGGGCTTACGGAGGGGTTGTGGTTATTTCAGCGACCTACCACACGCATTTGACAGGGCTTACGGAGGGGTTGTGGTTATTTCAGCGTCCTAGCACACACATTTGACAGGGCTTACGGAGGGATTGTGGTTATTTCAGCGACCTAGCACACACATTTGACAGGGCTTACGGAGGGATTGTGGTTATTTCAGCGACCTAGCACACGCATTTGACAGGGCTTACGGAGGGGTTGTGGTTATTTCAGCGACCTACCACACGCATTTGACAGGGCTTACGGAGGGATTGTGGTTATTTCAGCGACCTAGCACACGCATTTGACAGGGCTTACGGAGGGATTGTGGTTATTTCAGCGACCTAGCATACACATTTGACAGGGCTTACGGAGGGGTTGTGGTTACTTCAGCGACCTAGCATACACATTTGACAGGGCTTACGGAGGGGTTGTGGTTATTTCAGCGACCTAGCATACACATTTGACAGGGCTTACGGAGGGGTTGTGGTTATTTCAGCGACCTAGCACACGCATTTGACAGGGCTAACAGAGGGATTGTGGTTATTTCAGCGACCTAGCACACCCATTTGACAGCGCTAACAGAGGGATTGTGGTTATTTCAGCGACCTAGCACACGCATTTGACAGGGCTTACGGAGGGGTTGTGGTTATTTCAGCGACCTACCACACGCATTTGACAGGGCTTACGGAGGGGTTGTGGTTATTTCAGCGACCTAGCATACACATTTGACAGGGCTTACGGAGGGATTGTGGTTATTTCAGCGACCTAGCACACGCATTTGACAGGGCTTACGGAGGGATTGTGGTTATTTCAGCGACCTAGCACACGCATTTGACAGGGCTTACGGAGGGGTTGTATTCATTTCCAGGGGTAGTCTTATGACCCTGATGGTAGCTTGACTATTCTTTTGTATTGTGAACGTGAAAAAAAACTCCTTACATCATATTTACCAGTAACCGCCACTATTAGCGAAAAACAAAATTAGTGGGATGAATGCAACTCGAACTTCATTCAACCGTTCGTGTGTGTGTGTGTGTGTGTGTGTGTGTGTGTGTGTATGTGTGTGTGTGTGTGTGTGTGTGTGTGTGTGTGTGTGTTCAGTGACCCGAAAGGCGACATAACCTTACACAGGGAAAGTTGTGAACCTTGTAATGTGTATACCCTCCCCCCCTCCCCTTCTCTCTCTCTCTCTCTCTCTCTCTCTCTCTCTCTCTCTCTCTCTCTCTCTCTCTCTCTCTCTCTCTCTCTCTCTCTCTCTCTCTCTCTCTCTCTCTCTCTCTCTCTCTCTCTCTCTCTCTCTCTCTCTCTCTCTCTCTCTCTCTCTCTCTCTCTCTCACACACACACACACACACACACACACACACACACACGCACACGGCCCTGTAGCTCAGTGGTTAGAGCGTCTGCCTCACAACCAGGGTTCGATTCCCCGGCCGGGTGAAGATAAGTTGGGTTTATCTTCTTTCACGTGTAGCCCCTGTTCACCTAGCAGTGAATAGGTACGCGACGTAGGGCGAGGAGTTGTGACTTCGTTGTCGCGGTGTGTTGTGTGCTGTGTGTGAGTGGTCTCAGTCTTCCCCAAAGATCGGTCACTGGACTCTGAATTCCTTCCGTAGGGGAACGGCTGGCTGTCTCGAGAGCGACCTGCAGCAGACCAAGAGGTGAATTACACACACACACACACACACACACACACACACACACACACACACACACACACACACACACACACACACACACACACACACACACACACACACACACACACACACACACACACACACACACACACACACACACACACACACACACACACACACACACACACACACACACACACACACACACACACACACACACACACACACACACACACACACACACACACTTGTCTCCTTACCTTTCCTCAATCTCGTATTTCTTCCTTTTCACTGAAGTCCCAACACTCTCGGGCCTAGAATTTTTCAGCATTCCTTCCTCCTCCTCCTCCTCCTCCTCCTCCTCCTCTCCTCTCCTCTCCTCCTCCTCCTCCTCCTCCTCCTCCTCCTCCTCCTCCTCCTCCTCCTCCTCCTCCTCCTCCTCCTCCTCGCCTCACTCACATCCCTAAGACAAGACACATCAAACGCTAAACCTTGTTATTGTATGAGAAAAACGGATACAAAAGAATATATACATAAATTAAGTGAGAAAAAATACATTACCTGATCTGCGTTCGATATATGTCACAAATATGTTTTTACTCAGTTTTAACATTTCGACATCAAACAGTAATGCTTTTAGGTCGAATATATGTGGATACCTTTGTTGCAGATACAAATTTAGTATCATTCTCTCAATAGTTTTATGAAAGTATGAAAAGTGCATTTTTTAAACCTTCTATACCGCTCCCTAATGCCTTTTGTTTAGATATAGTGGCGAACCTTTACCACATATTACCTCAATGGAGCCTATATCAGGAGTACCGTAAGCTGGGTCATAATAGTAAGCCTTCTCCAGTGCCGCGAACACTATTTGTATTATGAACGGGTTGTCAAATCGTCCCTGCTGGCACACGGACAGCGACAGAGAATTCCAAGCTGGATCGAAAGTTAAATTTAGTGCAGAACTAAAGTGTGCGTGGGTCTGATGTTTCGTTACGCGGCGCTCTGTGTTTGTGTCCGTCTGGTGAAGGTATTCGGGGCTGTTTGTGTGTGTGTGTGTGTGTGTGTGTATGTGTGTGTGTGTGTGTGTGTGTGTGTGTGTGTGTGTGTGTGTGTGTGTGTGTGTGTGTGTGTGTGTGTGTGTGTGTGTGTGTGTGTGTGTGTGTGTGTGTGTGTGTGTGTGTGTGTGTGTGTTTGATGATTATTTTGAGGGCTGTATGTGTGTGTGTGTGTGTGTGTGTGTGTGTGTGTGTGTGTGTGTGCTTTTCAGAGTATCAGAGGCACCAGAAACCCCGTTCGCTCACCACTTTTTACAGCAAGGGAGGCAGCCCAAGGGCAAATAATAAAAACTGCAACAGAAAAGCCCGCTATACGTTGCAACAATAGAAGAAAAGAATAACGAGAGGCCAGGAAGAAGAGAGGTCAGTTTCGGGTGGAGAGGTGTCTTGATACTCTCCGCTTGAAAGAGTTCAGGTCGTAAGCAGGAGGGAATAGAGAAGAAAGAAGGCTGCTCCAGAGTTTACCAGCAGAAGGGGTAAAAAAAAAAATGAAAATGCTGGTAAACTCTTGCATAAGGGATTAGGATAGAATAGGAATGAGCACGAGTAGAGGGTCACTGCAAAGGGGTCGCTATTCATTTCTTTCTTTACAGACATATCTTTCTTTAAAAATGCATCTTTATTTACAGATATATCCTGCTCTGGTAAACTAGTCCAACTAATAACAAATATATCGTCCTTTTTATTCCTTCTATGAAATGAGATAACATCCATCAAACATGCATATTTTTTTTCTCCTTTAAGTTAATATACGATGTTACATATATATATATTTTCATTTCATTGGTAAACTAAGCAAACATTCGTCACTTATGTATTTTGTGTGCATGTTTTACTTTTTTAACCGATATACTACAGGTCAAGTATGTTTTTTTTGTATTTATTTTACGCTGACATAACATGCATCCGTGCAGTCTCCCCTCCTCGCCCTTGTTGATGCCGGCAGCCAGACCGACGACATGACCCCAATGCGTTTTGCTTTCCCTTGTTAACTGATGCAGCACGTTGCAATGATGTGTTTTCCTGTACTGACTGAGTAAATATTATTCTTTCCTCCTATAAACTTGTATAACGAACAACACATCTTCAGTTCTTTCCTTTTTGAAATATGAACAAACCGCTTCAACAATACTACATTTTCTTTCCCTTTGAGGCTAAAATTAGTGTCCAGTGATTATTATTCCTTCCCTTAATCGAAACATGCTGTAGTTGTCTATACTTTCTTTGATCAGAAAGAAAACACGCTGGTATATATTCTTTTAAACTGCAGTAACACCCAGCTGATGAATATTCTCTTCCTCAAGCCAAAACACCGCAAGGGAGTTACCATTAACGCCGCTCACAAGTTAGAGAACGCAAATAATTTCTTTGTTTTTGGGGCACGACTAAGAGCCAGTTCCACAGTCCAACACAGTGGCTTTGTAATCACCCGAACCAAACTCTTCAGTCTTCTTCAAACCACAACGGCTATGCTTCCGATGCAACACCAGATACTACACAAGAGATCTCCCGTATGACTTCCTCAAATTTCTTATGAACACAAAACACCACACAAGGAATCTTCGAAGTCTTTGGTATTGGTTTGGAAGCTTACAAACCCATCATGGCGAGCTGTTAAAGTGGCCCCGAAGTGATCACCGAAGGGACTGATTTGTCGGGGAGCAGGCGCCATATTCTCACACTCTACAGCACTTACACACTCGTATTTGGCAGGGTTTTCGGGTTTTCGTAGGAGTTTTTGGTATTTCCAGGGGTGGTTTAATGGTCCTGGTGGTAGTTTGACCCTTCCTCTGTACCATGAACCTAAAACAACACTCATGAAAACCCGATTGATCACTTATATTTGGCAGGGTTTTCGGGTTTTCGTAGGACTTTTTTGTCATTTCCAGGGGTGGTTTAATGGTCCTGGTGGTAGTTTGCCTCTTCCTCTGTACCATGAACCTAAAACAACACTCATGAAAACCCGATTGATCACTTATATTTGGCAGGGTTTTCGGGTTTTCGTAGGAGTTTTTGGTATTTCCAGGGGTAGCTTAACGGTCCTGGTGGTAGTTTGCCTCTTCCTCTGTACCATGAACCTAAAACAACACTCATGAAAACCCGATTGATCACTTATATTTGGCAGGGTTTTCGGGTTTTCGTAGGAGTTTTTGGTATTTCCAGGGGTGGTTTAATGGTCCTGGTGGTAGTTTGACCCTTCCTCTGTACCATGAACCTAAAACAACACTCATGAGACCCCGATCGATCACTCATATTTGACAGGGTTTTCGGATTTTCGTAGGAGTTTTTGGTATTTCCAGGGGTGGTTTAATGGTCCTGGTGGTAGTTTGCCCCTTCCTCTGTATCATGAACCTAAAACAACACACATGAGAATCAGATTGATCTCCTATTTTGGCCTTTGGAAACAGCTGATGTGAGAGCCGAAAGCGTCTGAGGATACCAACCCAGAGTCGTTGGTAAAGGAGTGACAGAGCGAGGCACCTTATTCCCTGCACCGTGTGGGAAACAAAACACAGTAATATATTTTTTTCGTTATGTAAAGATATTTTTCTGTATATTTCTTTTTTCGTGCTGCAAAAGAGATTGATGAGGACCCGAGCCCACACAAGAAAAACATATATTGTTCCATCTAACGAGAAAATAGGAAAATAGGGAATAGAGGTCATCAAATATAGCTCCCAAGACGTCCAGGTTTACTTTAAATTTCGGTATTTTTTTCTTATATTACATACGCTTATTGATTATTATTTTCTCTATATGGGTAGCATTAACAAAGTATTTGATAATCATTCTAATAGGTTAATACACAACATTTTTAAGTTATAGCGCAAAAATCACGTTCTTTAATACTTTTTTTAATAGGTTACGTTCTTTCATACTCTTTTTAAATAGGTTAGCACATAAAATTTATGTTATCGCACAAAATTACGTTCTCGTCATAGAGCGACGATACGTTATTTTCTACTTCTGTTTGTTTGCTATCTATATTTTTACCCGAATCAAAACATGTATAACCAACGCCAGGGACGGAAATACATGTTGACATTAACAAACACCAAAATTCGTTTTTTTCCTTTTCATAAGCTGCTCTGCTATATTTTCATCACTCCGTTTCCTCTAATTTTCAGCACTTTTTAGAGACCGACACGGTCTGATTTTCCTCCTTGAGCTTCAACACGTAATTCCAGTGATATATTTTCCCTCCAGCGTCAGTCCTTTTCGTTAAAATTGTATAACTAATCAACGCCAGAACTGTTTTTTAATACACGCCACAAAGAGAAGATTACGATATTTTCACCGCTCCTTTCCTCTTAATTTATCTTCTAACGTCTGTTCTTGTACATAAACTTGCATAACAAAACGCCGGAACAGGTTTTTAATACACACCTCAAAGACCAGCTTACGATATTCCCACCGCCCCTTCCCTCTTAACTTCAATGTGTTCAGAATATCAACAATGTCTCGTAGTCACGCCCACGTACACAAGGAGCCGCACGGACAAGTAAATTGGAACACTGGCGCTGTCCCTTGGGTCTGCCCCGGCGAAGGTGGCGACAGTGGGACGAACATCAGCTCCTTGCAGACTCCGATCCTCTTAGTCCCCTTGACGACGGAGGATTGAGAGCCGCCTTGGCCCTCCGCCTCGACCCTCGCCTGCCTGTTTGTCTCTGCGATGCTTTAACGGGAGACAGATGAAGACGAGAGGAGAATTAAAGACTAGAATGAGAAGCAGAAACCAGAGTGTAGAAACAGAGAGTGACAGAACAGACTGGCCACTTGCAGACTCCTTAAGTTAGAGAGGATAGAGGAAGAATAGATAAGAATTGAAGGCTAGAATGAAGAGTAGAGACAAGAGTGTAAAAGCAGAAGTGACAGAACCGACTAGCCACTTGCAGACTCCTTATGTTAGAGAGGATAACGGAAAGAGGCCAAAAGGAGTCAAGGAACGTCAAAAGGAATAAAAATACACGAGGAGGATTTGGAGGGAGTAAGGGTAAAGGATGGAAGGACTAAGAGAGGGAACTGGAAGGATGAGGGCAAGGACACAAGGGCTAGAAGGAGAGGAGCAGAGAGGAAATATAAATAACAGGAGGAGAGAAGGACGAAAAGAAGAAAACTAAAGGGAAGGAGTAGAGAGAAATCCGAGTTGGAGAAGGAGGAGATGGGGTGACGAAAGGGACTGAAGACGGAGGAAGGGGAGAAGAAAAAAGGGGAGGAAAAGGACTTGAGAATTGAGCAAGAGAGGAGGAGAAAGAGGAAGCGGAAGGAAGAGGAGGAGGGAAGAAGGAGGGAAGGAGAAGAAAAGGAGAGGTGCTTGAACGGGAAACAAACACGAAGTAGAGAGGAGTAGAAGAGAAAATATTGAGATAGAAAGGAAGAGGAGAGAAAAGAAAACGAATGAGGAAGAGAAAAAGAACATTGAGTAACAGAATGGAGAAGAAAACAGAGGACAAGAAGGGATGACAGAGTAACTAAAGGAGAATAATAAAGAAGCAGAATAGACGAAGATAGAGAACTGGGAAGAGAGAAGGAGAAAAAAAAAAGACAGTGAAGAAGCAAAAGAAAACGGAATAACAGAATAGAGAAGATAATATAGGACTAGAAGGGATGACAGATTAACTAATGGAGGATATAGAGGAGCAGGGAAAGGGATGCCGATGGTAATAGGGATGGATGAGGAGGATTAAGGTCGGACGGGAATAAGGATTTGTTCTAGCATAATGAAAGAGGGTGAAGAGGAGGAAGATAAGTAGGCTGAGGAGGGGAAGGAGGAGAAAGAGGAGGAGGAGGACGTGGAGGAGGAACACTTGAATGAGGAGGAGGGGAAGGAAGAGGAAGGATAAGGTGTTTTAGGAGAGAGTGGAAGATGAAGGGGAGAAGAAGAAGGAGGATGAGAAAATGTAGGAAAAGGCTGTGTAGGAGAAACGCTAGAATGAGGTCAGGGAGAAGATGAAGGAGAAGGGAAGAAAGAGAAGGAGAAGGAGGAGGAGGAGAAGGAGGAACACTAGAATGAGGAGAAGAAAATTAAGGAGGAGGGGAAGGAAGAGGAAGGAGAGGGTGTTGTAGGAAAGAGTGGAAGAGGAAGACTACTCGTAAAATGAGGAGAAGAAGATGAAAGAAGGAAAGGAAGAGAAAGGGGGGAAGAAGATGAAAGAAGGAAAGGAAGAGGAAGGGGGGAAGAAGATGAAAGAAGGAAAGGAAGAGGAAGGGGGGAAGAAGATGAAAGAAGGAAAGGAAGAGGAAGAGGAGAAAAAGGAGAAGGAGAAAATATAGGAAAAGATTGTGTAGGAGAAACGGTAGAATGAGGTCAGGGAGAATATGAAGGAGAAGGGGAAGGAAGAGGAGGAGGAGCAGGAGGGGCAGGGTCGGCTAGAGACATAATCCCTGTTAATACATGTCCGTGCCTCTCGTCTCCTCTTGTTTGCTCTTATTCGTGATGTCTTCTTATTTCTTCCTCGTCCCATATTCGCTCGCCTTATTTGAGTCCTCCCTTCTTTTCCTTACGTCCTGTCAATCCGTTTTCTTACCCATTTTCTCATTTTGGTCTTCCCGTTTTCTGCCTTTTTTTTTATAGTTTTTAGAGTATTTTTTGTATTGCCACGTTCTAATGCATTGTTTGTTTGTTTGTTTGTTTTCAATGTTATTCATTTTGTTTAGCGTCTGTTTTGTTTCTTCCAATCAATCCATTTTCTCTTAAGTCTTCCCGCTTTCCTTTTTTTTTATATTTTAGTTCTGAAGGTAAATTTTGTACAGTCACGTTAAATTTCGTTTTTTTTCGTAATTTTCTTTATTATGATTATTTTCCATCTTTTCCGTATGTTCTGTCAATTCGTTTTTCCTTAAGTCTTCGTGTTTTCTTTTTTTTAGTGTAAGTTTTGTATAGTCATGTTACGTTGCATCTTTTTCATTTATTTCCTTTGTTATAATTATCTCCTGTTTTGTTTCTTCTATTATCATATTGTTTCTTTGCATATGTTTTTTCTCTGGTTATTATTTTTTTTTTCCTTTATATTTACGTGTTCTATCCCTTTTCTGTCTTCTATGTCCTGTTTTCTCTATCTCCTTTTCACTCGTTTGATGTGTTTTTTTATATTTTTTTTTATTCGGCTGGTACGTAACGTTTTCCTCTTTTTTTTAGTGTCAAGTTTTTATGGAGTTCTGTTGCATCTTTATCTTATTTGCTTTATTATAATTATCTCCTGTTTTGTTTCTTGTATTATCGTTTGTTTCTTTGCATATGTCTTTCTCTGGTCGTTATTTTTTTCCTTACATTTACGTGTTGTATCGTCTTTCTCACTCATTATCGCTTTTCTGTCTTTTATGGTCTGTTTTTCTCTATTTCCTTTTCATTCGTTTGGTGTTTTTTTTTTTATTTATTTATTATTTTTTTTATTCGGCTGTTACGTATATTCCTCTGCTCTTATGTCTCCCGTGTTTCGTATTCTCCAAATGGAACTCGTGTGTTTCCTGTATGAAGTGTTTGCTGTTGCTCTTAATATTGATAACTAAACATTTCGAAACGTCGCAGTGTTGAAATAAAATGATGTTGGATATTCTCTCTCTCTCTCTCTCTCTCATTTTTTCTTACTTTCTCTTTCTTTTTTCATTCTTTCTGTCTCTTTCCTTCTTTCTTTTTTATTTATTTCTCTTTCCTTCTTTCTTTCTCTTTCCATCTCTATCTCTATCTATCTATCTATCTATCTATCTATCTATCTATCTATCTATCTATCTATCTGTCTATTTATCCTATCCATCTCGATGGCAGAATATGAATAAATACTCATTACTCTTCCTCTGACGCGCCACTCGTGAGACTTCTTGCGAGACCTCGTGAAAATGGAGGACGATTGCTTTGATTGATTGAGTATGCCATTTGACGCCGGCAGGTGCACACGTTCAATTATTCACACACACACACACACACACACACACACACACACACACACACACACACACACACACACACACACACACACACGCACACTCCGGTTTTCATATCTACGTGTTAGGTAATGTCCTGTCTTGGGAAGTTTCTATAGGGTAGCCGCGTAACTTTTCTGATATCTCTCTCTTCCCGCTACCAATATGGGGAACAAAGGAGGTGAGTGATACCCTTGCCCTTCCATCCTTCTATCCCTCCATCCTTCTTCTCCTCTTCCGTCCCTCACAGCCACAATCTTCAGGTCATCTTTTACCTGGACTCGGCGGCTGCTTCGACAGGCGTTTGCTTTTACCTTTTCAGCGTATTCAAAGTTTGGTGCTGGTGGTTTGTCTGTGTTTGTGTTTGTGTTTGTGAGTGTGTGCTGTGTGTGTGTGTGTGTGTGTGTGTGTGTGTGTGTGTGTGTGTGTGTGTGAAGGGTCTATTTTTTTTTAGTTTCTCTATAATCCTTGTTTTATCTCGGTAAGTGACAGTTGTTATTATTTTTCTTTTGTGATGTCTTGTGGAAGAGAAGAAATATACATGGATTTGTTTTCTGGTAATAATCTCTTTCCTCATATCGCCTAAAGTCACTGTCTGTTCTCGCCCTGAAAATACTTAATCATAACCTATGTCAGTTTATCGCCGTTATTGGCTTCTCTCAACTTGTTACTCTTTTTTTCCTAGAGACGCCTATCTTGGTACTTTCAACTCCCATTCGTGTTTTATATATGAACAAGAACAATGATTGAACACTAGTAATGTGACTAATGTGTTTCAGCGTTATCATGATCGACATTATCGTCATTTTCTTCTCACTTTACATGTAAGGACAGACAGGGCCACCAGTACAGTGATAGATAAGATTGGTCATCCTTTTTCTTTCTAATGCATTAACTGCACACACACAATGCTTTCGGGAGCAGTAAGTAGCGGGCTTTTTTTTCATTATTGTTTTCTTTTTTTTGTTTTCACGCCCTTGAACTGTCTCCTTTTCTGTAAAAAAAAAATTGTCACGATACGGTGGTCATAACGACAAAATACCGTTGCTTTAAAGAAGACAGTTGTCAAAAACAAATACACCCAGGAAAAATGATCTGATGAAGCAACAAGTAGGTTACAGCGCCGAGCCAAACCAGGCGAGGCGAGGCGAGGAAAACCCCAGTGCCGCCGGGAAACGTGACGACGAGCATCCGATCCAAGCACTCATGCCTCGTCCTCCTCCTGATTTGACTCCTGGATGACAATGTTGAGAAGAAAAGATCATGGTGTCCATCTTAACCCGGTAGCAGCGGGGATCATGTTTCTTAATGGTCCCTCCAAGCGAGAAAAATGAGAAAAATCACCCCTCACACAAACCATTTCATAATATATATCAAACCATTTGTGATAAGATTATGTATCATCTATTTTGGGGGGGTTTATATCATGGTACAAATTAAGCTCAAACTATTCAGCACGTTTCAAGCAGAACAAAACACAATTAACACAGATCCTCGTGAAAGCAAGAGACAAGCCAGCAGAAAACACTCCGACAATTTATATCACGTGTCCGTCTTCGGGGGAATGCAGGAGGATTAGTAGTGCTCCAGGAGAGGCTTCTTGTTAAGTAAAATCAGGGAAGGTAAACAGAATATAAATACTTGAGGACGCAGGGGAGTTGAGACCATAACAAGAAAACTCCGAAGACCACTCCAGATTAAGCTTTCCGTCCTTGAAGAAACAGAAATAGAAGAAATAGAAAATAAGTCAGTAAGGCAAAAGAGGAATCTTCCCTATCAATGAAAGCCATGGAAAGGGAAGAGCGAATAGTGTAATTCCTTGTAAACGCATAAAAATTTCACATATCCAAGCATTTTTTTCCAGAGAGGCTTCTTATCAAACAAAATCAAAGTTAGCAAACAGAATAATCCCAGACGATGCAGACGCCTTGAGGTCATAACAGAGAGCACTCAGCCACGAGGAAGGAAGACAATAACGTGATTCCTTGTAAACGGAGAAGAATTACACGCATCCGAGCTTTGTTTCCAGAGAGGTTCCTTATCAAACGAACTCAAAGATGGCAAACAGAATAATCCCAAGCCCTCGACGATTTATGCGCCTTGAGATCTTAACAGGAAGCACTCAGCCACGCGAAACGAAGAAAACAACGTGATTCCTTGTATACGCAGAAGAATTACACGCATCCGGGCTTTGTTTCCAGAGAGGCTTCTTATCAGACAAAATCAAGGATGGCAAACAGAGTAATCCCGGACCCTCGACGATGCAGGTGCCTTGAGGTCGTAACAGCAAGCATTCAGGCACGCGGGAGGAAGAGTGTTCACCATCCGGGCGGAAATGTGACCCATCCGTTTCCGTCCCCTGCCGCGGGTCGTGAGGCAGATGAGAAACATTTGCATCACTACTTGATTCATTTATTGCCAAGGGACCCGTTAGACAGAGCGAAGACAAAGGGGAGGAGCTGTACTAGAGGAAAGGGTCAGAATGTATCACCGCCGCCCAGTAAGCAGGAAGGGTGCGTGAGATTGTGCTGGAGTATATTGTCTTGCCCTTGTCGTCCAGTTTGATATATTTTTCGGTACAGGAAAGATGAAACAAAATAAAACCCGGAACTATTTTTTTGAGGGGGTACAGAAAAGTTGAACCCCCCCCCAAAAAACTCCACTGATTTATTTTCGGTACAGGAAAGATGAAACAAAATAAGACCCGGAACTATTTTTTTGAGGGGGTACAGAAAAGTTGAACCCCCCCAAAAAAAACTCCACTGATTTATTTTCGGTACAGGAAAGATGAAACAAAATAAAACCCGGAACTAATTTTTTGAGGGGGTACAGAAAAGTTGAAGGCAAAAAAAAAAACGTCACTGATCTATTTTCGGAACAGGAAAGATGAAGCCAAAAGAAGAAAAAAAGGCCCACAGCTGTTTTGTTTTTTTTGTTGGGGGGGGGGGGGGGCGGTTGTACGGGAAAGATAAAGCAAAAAAAAAAAAAAGAAAAGAAAGAAAGAAAAAGGCTCAACATGATCCGTCAGTTAAAAAAAAAAAAAAGGAATATTTCACGGATCACGGATTAGGCCTCGATTCTTTCTCAAGGAGTAATCGCTGATTTAACGTTACACCGATGCTAGCCATACCCCATAATTATGTCCTTTATTACGTTCGGCCTATATCACCGGTAGGCTTTCTTGATGGGGCCTGCTGGTTGTGAATGAATATTTTCTTCGAGGGATGTGATTTCAAAGGAGTTCGAACCGTATCAAATAAACATCATACTCCTGTACTATTGGTGATAATGGTACAGTGTTGCGCCATTAGGAACAGGAGACACTGAGAATTTGAATGTTCCTGTTCTGTTTATCTTACCCTAGTTCTTCAGCCTATCTTTTTTTGCTTTGTCACCTTTTACCGATGTTCTTCTAAGGTTTCTGTTTTTTTTTGGGGGGGGGATCGTGACGGAGTTTCAGATCGGATGCTTTTCCTGACGTCAGCGTTGGCACTGGGGTTCGAACCGACTCACTCAGGGTCTTTCTCCTCCATGGCTTGATTCTCTACTCCATCAGACCATTGCGCCTTACTCTAGTTCTTCAGTACATGATTATGTTAAATGTATATGACATCTGTATTTGGATCATAAGCAATTACTTTTATGATTTACAAGGGCGGGAGAGAATTTTCATGAGCTTTTTGTATGTTGGTCTTGTCCTCGCCGTTCAACTTATGGGTACAGTGATGAATATTTTCGCCACGTACAAATAACAAAGGAGTAGCATCTGCCGCTATTACACAGATCCATGCATAATAGGCTATGAAAGCGAAACGTATCATTGCTAAGTTGTCTGGACCTCTAGTTTATGATGACGTCACAGGACTGTCATCGCCGTGTAAGGTTGAAAAAGGTTGTGTGCCTTGTGTCTGCCGGAAATTAATACCTTCACATTCAGTTTTAATAGCGAGATTTATCCTTACTAACTGCGTAAATAACAGTAATCATTAAAGTAATTTATCCTAAAGTGCTCCATTTTATGTTGACAGAATGTAAATTCGTTTCCTCTCCTCAGTCATGCCATGATTCCCTCAGGGCTTCGTCTAGGCGGGAAACGCGATCAGTACACTCCTGACGCAAGCCCTTTCCCTCAACACACAGGCGTACCCACCCCCCTGCCTCCAGCACAAGAGGGGAGAGTAAGGGGAGCGCCTCGTCGTAATCTTGATATATATATTATGTTCTGGTCCTTAATAACATGTCTCCGTGCCGCGCTGACAAGGGTCACTGCGGTCTCCCGAGGCGCCGTTCCATACTAGATAGGCTTAACGTTGGTGAAGGGGACAGATATTAATCAGCCATTGTTGAGACACCGAGGGAGGCCAGCCATCTCTCTCTCTCTCTCTCTCTCTCTCTCTCTCTCTCTCTCTCTCTCTCTCTCTCTCTCTCTCTCTCTCTCTCTCTCTCTCTCTCTCTCTCTCTCTCTCTTAATAGATAGATAGCTAGATAGATAGATAGATTGATATAAAGAGAGAGAGAGAGAGAGAGAGAGAGAGAGAGAGAGAGAGAGAGAGAGAGAGAGAGAGAGAGAGAGAGAGAGAGAGAGAGAGAGAGAGAGTTATAGATATGCATAGATATCACGAAAGACATGTTTATCCTTTGTCATTCCACTGCAGGACTTGGGGCTCTCCTGAGGCAGTTGAAGTAAAGATGGCAATGGTCAGGGCGCATATGTACGCAAAAAACAACTGAATGCAAACTATCTCATATCAAAAGTCCAAATGGAATGCCGTCTCCCAAATAGCGTGATTAAATTAGGCAATATATTTAACGATTACATAGAGACTGGACATTAGATGCATTGTCTCACGCACGGACATGTTGATCCCGATCCATGGTGATCCAAATGTTCTGCCATCGCCGAGTGGCGGAATATGTATGACCCACGTGCTGTCCGAGTCTTCAATCAACCCCAACTTCAGCGACTTTGGTCAAGAGGAGCATAGGGGCGCAGTATGGGCCAAGCGTCATATATCACGCCAGCAATTGATAGTGTCAGACTCCTGTGTGGTGCACATCGCCTCACCCACCTAACTACGCCAACCCCGGAGGTCCCTCAGAGCAATTTTCCATGTAAGTCCCCCTCCCATTCTAAGACCTTCATGGCAGGATCCATCGCCTTGCTTAAGCCACAAACTTTGCGGGAGTTCCCTTGGAGTGCTCCACTCGGAATTGCCTCCTACAGAAACAACAATGAGAAGAGGCTCGACTTCTTGATAGCTTGCCACATAGCCTTCCTGTATAGCCAGTTTTGACGTTCACGGATTAGGCCTCGATTCTTTCTCAAGGAGTAATCGCTGATTTAAAATTACATCGATTTTAGCGATACCCCATAATCCTGTTGTTTTGTTTTGTTTTTACGTTCGGCCTATATCACCGGTAGGCTTTCTTGACGGGGCCTGCTGGTCGGTCCAAGCCCGTTATGGCGCAGGGAAGTGTTTTATAGTGGCGCCATCTTGCTTGGCTCATGCTGTCCCACGGAGCTCATCCTTGAACCTCTTTAGAGAGTTTATCTAGAGTCAGGGTTGATAGATGGTCCTTAGGACAGCATTTGGGTACTCTTAATATTAGGCCACTCGGCGATGACTGGCTGTAGAGGCGGGTGGGACGCGAACCCAGGTTCTCCAGGACACTACACCCACACGCTGAGCATTTAGTCAATGCCTCTCACTCGCCTCGCTCCGCTTCTTTGTACTTATTGACAAAGGCATTAGCTCTCCTCCGCGTTAATATTAAGTGCCCATGTCTCACGCCATAGAGTTAGAGAGAAAGCACAAGGGACTTAATCTGGATCCTTGTCTGCCTCAGGACGTTCCAGGAGCCCACACGCAAAGCCCTCCAAAGGATGATCCCGGGCTTGGTTGTGCGGACGGGCGCCGCTTCATCACCACTCTGGCCACCTACAAACAAAAAGAGGGACTATGGACCCTCTCTCCCGGCAGCCACTTGAAATAGGATTGGGCCGCGCCACTAACAGGCTGGGGTCGACCACCAAGCTCTACAAGAGCCTACCGGCGCTACGGGCAGAAGATGGAGAAAAAAAAATGAAAAATGTATGGAAACGCTTTTGGGAAGCTTATCTTCTGCTGGGGAATCATAAAGGCTGCTGTTGATATATATATATATATATATATAGAGAGAGAGAGAGAGAGAGAGAGAGAGAGAGAGAGAGAGAGAGAGAGAGAGAGAGAGAGAGAGAGAGAGAGAGAGAGAGAGAGAGAGAGAGAGAGAGAGAGAGAGAGAGAGAGAGAGAGAGAGAGAGAGAGAGAGAGAGAGAGAGAGAGAGAGAGAGAGAGAGAGAGAGAGAGAGAGAGAGAGAGAGAGAGAGAGAGAGAGAGAGAGAGAGAGAGAGAGAGAGAGAGAGAGAGAGAGAGAGAGAGAGAGAGAGAGAGAGAGAGAGAGATAAAGGATCATTGAATTTTTATACAACTATATGTATTATGTTTTGCTTTATAGCTCATGAGTCTGCGAGCATTTTCATCACCATTCCCTTCTCATTGGTAGTCTCTGGAAAAAAGAAATGGGTTACGCAGTACTTGTGCAAGATAATTTATAAATATGTTTACTTCCGAAAAATCCAGAGGGCATATGTAATCCTTTGTACATTCTTAGTTTTTATTTACATACATTCTTTACTGGTTCTTGGGAGCGATCTCTTTAAATTTTCCTTATGCTCCTGCTCGAGTGAGTTGCTATATAACTACGCCACGCACATTCAGAGATAGCATCTAATTTATTGTATACTACGTCCTGGTTTCCAACGAGGTCACCATCTTTGTAAGCCATGAACAGTCGGCAAGAAAGGTATCGAACACTCGTGGGGTCATGGAAAAGAATGTAAGAAAAATTTATCAGCATTTGGTGTGTTGGCTAAAAATGGGTAGAGTCCACCTATCGGTACCCACTTAACCAACACCACCATGTCTATAGATTTCCTTCAGATTCCTTTCAGTCGACCCATGGGTGCTCGATACTTTTTTGTGGACTGTACACACTTCATTGGTTGTTTCTGAAAGAGAGTACTAGTATATCCCTTGATTTTCCTCCCTTTCCTGTACGAATGTGTTTCTACAGTGCTATATTTGGCACAATGAGACATAGTTTCTTAGACCAAGCAAACATAGACATTTTCATTCTATACACACTCTTTTTTGGTTTCTGGGAAAGACCATCTCTCCTACAAGTTTCCTTTTCTGTGCCTTGTGCCCTTTCAGAGAAGTAGCAAATCAGTATCAGGGCGCCTCAGGTATTAGATTGGCTTTGCGTCTCCCTCAATCCTCTTACTATCTTCAGTATGGGAACTGCGTCTCGCGGGCGTCCTCTATATACTGTTGATGTGTCCGAAGTATTTTGATCATGTATACGTTACCAAAGTATGAAAAATGGAAGGTAGAAGGATAATGCTCAAGGATAATCAAGGATATAAAAAAAATACTACAAAAGGGCAGGCGGCCCTGCTCATTCAATTGTGTTTCTCTCAACTACAAATACCTGCTCAGGCTGCTCCACTCATCCACCTCCCTGTTCGTGAAGCAGTTCCTTCCTATTTCCTTTTTGAACCTGAATTTATCAATCAAAAGAGTATACCCTGTGTCACGTGTTCTTGTATATGTTTTAATTTAATTACCTCATAAAATCGTCCATATTAATCCCCGTAACTCATTCAAAACCTTTAATTACATCACCTCAGAATCTACATCTTTCCAAAGAATGTAATGATTCAGACTGCGAGGTGATCTAATTGAAGTTTTGAAATGGGGTGAGGGTAAGGGCGATATAGATGAAGCACCGATATATAAACCAATGCTATAAATGTAAAGAAGAAATAAATATCATATGAAGTGGGGTTTTATGTATTACTGTGTTTGCGTAAAGGCACAGTTACCAAAACAAGAAAAAAGGGAAAATAGATCGAAAGAAAAGGAAAAGTAAAGTACGATTTTTTTTCTTTGTGTGTGTGTGTGGGGAGGAGTGGGAGTGGATGTTCGAAACCTTTCATACTGTACTGTTTGTCAAGGTAGGAAGATGGAAAAGTTGAAAGAAGAAAACATTTATTTTACATCTACATGACACACAATTACCAGACCAACAATTTATAACTGCTATTAACTCGAGAAGTAACATGAGAAATGCAATCCTAAGTCAACATCACCAAGAAAAAGAGCAAAGGAAAGAGATCACGATAATTTTTAAGTGTACATCAAAAATATTTATTTGGTTACCACTAATGAACGTAAATATTAACAAGAAATCATTCATATATAACATTCATAAAAAAAGAAATGAAGAAAATACAAAATGATGTAACCTCCACAGTACTTATCATGTTACCAAATAGACTGACTTGACTGTTACCCCCTCGCAAGACAATCATAACATAACCATGAAATCAATCAACACTGTCACATAATATGAAAGAAAATAAGGAATGAATGGTGACATTTTTGAGTCTTCATCTGAAGTATTAATCAATATAAACTAATTAATGGAGCGTTGCTGTTCATTCGAGAATTCATTAAATCATAGGAAAAATACCGTCTTGATTAAAACTCCCGCACCCACAGTAATTAAAAAGGAGGAAAGAAAGAAAAAGTATTTATCATATCAGCCAATATATGGACTTGTAAATTTGCTCCCTCAGAAAGAAGAAAAATAAAGAAAAAGGAAAGTATAGAGTTATTTTAGTTCAAGAAATATTTGCTCTGGAACTGATCATGTCCCAAGAATACCTCCTTTTTAAAGTCCCACAGGAAGGGAAAATGATATAGAAAGAATGAGGGTCTTATAGATTTAGGCTTCCGATTAAAGCGATGCAAATATCAGATCTAGAAATGACCAAGTCCCCACAAGAGCATCCTCGTATGGCACATCCACATGAAAGAAAAGAGGAATAGAGACTGATTTCAGGTCATCATAATTGTGTTTAGACTGCCAGCTGAATGAAGGTAAACACATGCTCAAAAAATTATTAAGTCCATTCAAATACATCCTCATTTAGCACTTCCAGATGAAAAGAAAAGAAAAAAATGGAGTTATTCGAGGTCATGTATATTTTTCTAGGTGAACAGTTAAGTGAATGCAAATGTTAGCTCCAGAAATGATTAAGTCCCAGCATTGCCCCATTATGCCACGCACCCACAGCCTTTACCGGGACAGAGAGACGATGCAGAAATCATCACGGCGGGAGGAGTGAGGGTGGAAGCTTCATTTGCAGTTTCATTTCATGGTCAGGGGCGCACGCAAACAGCATACCGGTAGGCGCTTTTAACTTAACGTAATGAGCAATAGAGGCCGCGTTGTTTTCCGTTTGAAGGCCCGAGCAATCACACACCTATACCTGTCGGGAGGAACGGCGCAGGTACACAATACGTCCGCCTCTCGTTTGTGTCCGTGTGTGTGTGTGTGTGTGAGAGAGAGAGTGAAAGTGTGAGTGACAGCGAGTGAGAGTATTTCGTGAATCGTGAATCGTGAATCGTCAGAGAGAGAGAGAGAGAGAGAGAGAGAGAGAGAGAGAGAGAGAGAGAGAGAGAGAGAGAGAGAGAGAGAGAGAGAGAGAGAGAGAGAGAGAGAGAGAGAGAGAGAGAGAGAGAGAGAGAGAGAGAGAGAGAGAGAGAGAGAGAGAGAGAATACATAAATAATTGAGAGCGTCTTCGCCTGTTATCCTCAAGTGGCGTATCCAATTTATGAAAGCAATCGTCTTCACATCTCTCAAGGCCTTTCAAAAAACCTCTCAGAAAACTTATAAATATTTTGATTTTGTTATCGTATACGAGAGAGAGAGAGAGAGAGAGAGAGAGAGAGAGAGAGAGAGAGAGAGAGAGAGAGAGAGAGAGAGAGAGAGAGAGAGAGAGAGAGAGAGAGAGAGAGAGAGAGAGAGAGAGAGAGAGAGAGAGAGAGAGAGGTAATGGGGGGTAGGGGTTATACATGCCCCCTTTTGTTTGCGTTCATACCCCATGTATTCCATATTTATACATCGTATTATGCGTCATTAGTTTTCCAAAAGAAGAGTTCACAAAAATTTTCTCTTTAAGCATGTAAATTATGTATCGCTTGGTTTTAATGGCGAGAGAGAGAGAGAGAGAGAGAGAGAGAGAGAGAGAGAGAGAGAGAGAGAGAGAGAGAGAGAGAGAGAGAGAGAGAGAGAGAGAGAGAGAGAGAGAGAGAGAGCACCCTACTCAGGTATAACAGGTACACCGAACTCAGAAATGTCTCTCATTAAAGCGGAAGTGGAGCGGGTCATCTATGAGGAAAGGGAACGATTACTACCACCACGCTGCTACCACTGCCGCCACCACCACCACTACCACCATTACTGCTGCTGACTAATACTATCACCCCTCTACTACCATCTACTGCTAACAATTTACTTATTCCAACCACTTACTACCACCACCACGCTGCCACCACCGCCGCCACTAAAACCATTACTACGCCCCTTTCAAACTGCTATGACTAATACTATCACCCTCTACTACTACATCCACTGCTAATACCTCTACTATTCCAACCACTACTACCACCACACTGCTACCACTGCCACCACTACCACCACTACCACCAACACTAAAACCATTACTACGCCCCTTTCAAACTGCTATGACTAATACTATCATCCTCTACTACTACATCCACTACCAGTACCCCGACTATTCCAACCACTACTACCGCCACTACTACAACTATAATTACTACTACTTCACTTATACAACCACCACTACCACCAACACTGAAACTATTAATACGCCCCTTTCAAACTGCTATGACTAATACTACCATCCTCTACTACTACATCCACTACCAGTACCCCGACTATTCCAACCACTACTACCACCACTACTGCAACTATATTTACTACTACTTCACTTATACAACCAACACTACCAAGACTATTGCCCTCTTCTTCCACATCCCCTACCACCATGCCTACCATAACCACTATCGCTACTAATGCTACCACTACTATTCCTACCACTTCTACCACTATAATCACTTGCACTGTCACCTTTTGCCTCCACCACCACTGCCACTCATGATACTACAACCACTACTACCACTGCTACCAAAATCGCAAATACCATAACTTTAACTTATTCCATTCCATTTGCAAGTCCACTTATTCCAACCACCACAACCACTACCACCACAACCACTACCACCACAACCACTACCACCACTACCACTACGATACTCGCACCTACCACTACATTGCATCTGCTGCCACTCCTGTTACTGCCACACTACTACTACTACTACTATTACTACAACTACTACTACTATTACTACTACCAACACCAATACTGCCTCACTACTACTACTACTACTACTACTACTACTACTACTACTACTACTACTACTACTACTACTACTACTACTACTACTACTATTACTACTACAACTACTACCACATTACCATAGTTATTGCTACCATTACCACTACTACAGTTATTGCTACCATTACCACTACCATCACGAGCCCATTGTAACCGCCGTCACTACTGCCATCTGCAAAAAACACGACCATTTCTTATCAACGCTGCTGCCATTACCTTCGTCCTCACGGCAATCCAAATTAATTAAATATTCGCACACGTCTATTGTTATCTTCCTTTCCTTTGCAAGAAAAATTAAACAGAAAAAAAAAATTCTCTAAACAAATTACCAACACAAGGATTAAAATTTTAGCTTGTCTTCTGAAACATATGTTCTATTCTATTTATTTTATCATATTTCCGGCAAATAATTTCGTTTGGGTGGTTTAATATATTTTTGTTTTCACGCAAATTCGTTTCCCCCTAGGAGCGTCTACTCCTTACTGTTTTCGCTTGTGGTCTGAGTCCAACACGAAAACACAAATTTCATTAAAACTCGCCGTGTAAAAAAGGAGGAAGGAAAGTAGAACCGGCGGCTTGATATTGGTTCCGCTCCTGAGTTTTTTCCATAATATCCACGGATCCAATTCTGTACCCAAAACAATTTTACTCGTTATCTGACCACAGCTGTTTGGGTTGTTATGAATCAGATATTTCGGATACCTTTGTGTACTTTTGTTTTGCTTCTAAGTAGCAAGGCACTGGTAAATACCGATCAAGTATCATGCATGTGGAAATAGATGCATATAAACAATATTGAAGCGGTTATATAGTAGTTTAATAATGAGGTAATGAGACGTACGATTCAAGAAGCAGAGAATCGGATAAGCTAAAGTACGCAGGAGGGACCACTGCGACCTCTACCATCATGACTTCGAATACCACCTACCACCACTTTTTTTTTTTACACTACAACTACTACTACTTTACTACCACAAATTCCATCACTACTATCAGAACCACCATTACAAAGTCTACCTCCACTATCAAAACAACGGCCACTACTACCACTACCACCACTACGACCACTACCATTACTACTTCGAACACCACCGCTATTAACATTACCACCACTACGACCACTACTATAACTTTCATCACTACTATCAGAACCACCATTACTAGGTCTACCTCCACTATCAAAACAACGGTCACTACTACCACTACCACCACTACGACCACTACCATCACCACTATAACTTCCATCACTACTAACAGAACCACCACTACCATAACAACCGACACACTACCACTATCATTGCGACCTCTACCACTACTGTTATCGTTATTATCACTGCCATGAATTCTTCCACTACAACCATTAAAATCTCCATCACTACTGCTACCATTGCCGCACTAAAATATTTCACAAACCAGGACAGAGGACGCGGAATAAGCCAGTGACAAATATCAATCAAATCACCCGGCGCAGTGGCCCCTTCCAAACTGTACTTTTATATATCTCAACCTGTGAACCGGTACAGAAAAAAAGACGTGAAATGCTAAAGAAGAACGAATGGCTAAAATGATGAGTAAAATGATGGATGTTTACAAATTCCCTAAGTGGTAGTGACTCCTTTCGATCTGCAGCTAAACGGAGGAAGGGATTCAGTATGGCGGTCCAACAGCTCGCAGTGGTCGTGGATGTGAGACCTCGAGTCGTAAGCAATTCAGGCCTGGCCACACCATACACATTCCACCCAGCTGCTCCCCATCCCTGTGGCCGGCCAATCAGTGCCCTCCTGCACAAGCCTAGCGAAGGTAAACTGTACTATTACGCCGACCTATTTGTCCTATCAGTATTTGTATTCAGGTTCAAGGCGCCTTAGTCGTTTATATACAGAGTGGCTTTGAAGACTAAAAAGTGGTAGGAGAATAATTCAGTCCTTGCCCGAAACTCGCACTTAAAGAACCTTGGATTAGTGTGCGGGAAGGAGGAAGGAGAGGAGACGCATGTGGGTGTGTTTTTGAAGAGGTAGGAGTAGAAACTATCATGTGTGTCTGGAAAAGGAAAAGGGGGTGGAAACGCGTGCTCTTAAGCGTGTGATACGAGTGGAAACGCGTTCGTGTGCGTGTGGAGAGCTGCATCCTCGTAACAGCTTCCTTAACCCAGTAGCAGCGACGGGCCAAATTTGTGGCTTTACCGTGTACCAGCGACGGGCCATTTTTTTTTTTTTTTTTCATGATAAAGACCCCCCAAAAAAATTGATGCATAAACTGATCACTAATGCGTTGATATATATTATGAAATGGTTTGTGTGAGTGATGATTTTTTCTTATTAACTCGCTTAGAGGGGCCCTTAAGAAACATGGTCCCCGCGGCTACCGGGTTTTATTTTATTTACTTTTTATTTGTTTACTTTATTTAGCTTCCTTAACCTTCACGAACTTTATTTAGCTTCCTTAACCTTCACGAACTTTATATAGCTTCCTTAACCTTCACGAACTTTATTTAGCTTCCTTAACCTTCACGAACTTTATATAGCTTCCTTAACCTTCACGAACTTTATTTAGCTTCCTTAACCTTCACGAACTTTATATAGCTTCCTTAACCTTCATGAACTTTATTTAGCTTCCTTAACCTTCATGAACTTTATTTAGCTTCCTTAACCTTCACGAACTTTATTTAGCTTCCTTAACCTTCATGAACTTTATTTAGCTTCCTTAACCTTCACGAACTTTATTTAGCTTCCTTAACCTTCACGAACTTTATTTAGCTTCCCTAACCTTCACGTACTTTATTTAGCTTCCTTAACCTTCACGAACTTTATTTAGCTTCCTTAACCTTCACGAACTTTATTTGGCTTCCTTAATCTTCACGAACTTTATTTGGCTTCCTTAATCTTCACGAACTTTATTTAGCTTCCTTAACCTTCACGAACTTTATTTAGCTTCCTCAGCCTTTCCGAACTTTATTTAGCCCCCTTAACCTTCATGAACTTTATTTAGCTTCCTTAACCTTAATGAACTTTATATAGCCTCCTTAACCTTCATGAACTTTATTTAGCCTCCTTAACCTTCATGAACTTTATTTAGCTTCCTTAACCTTCATGAACTTTATTTAGCTTCCTTAACCTTCATGAACTTTATTTAGCTTCCCTAACCTTCACGAACTTTATTTAGCTTCCCTAACCTTCACGTACTTTATTTAGCTTCCTTAACCTTCACGAACTTTACTTATCACGCTTGGCTCGTAGGTAATGTAAGCCCAGGGTAGCAAAAAGTTTGATACGTGTACTTTTGTGTGTGGAGGTGAAGGAATGGAAACGCAAGTGGCTGTGTGGGTGGCTGCTGCATCGCCCCGCCTCATTGAATAGCTCCTGGATACTCAAATTTTGCAGCGTATTCTCTAGTATGGAACGAAGGCAGGTATTCAGCAATGCCTGTGGGCGTGGACGGCTGCTGCATCACGGCAAAACTTTCGGCAGCCGACACTAACTCCTTCGATCAGGCCGGCTCGTACATAAGCTCTTGGGGACGCGAATTTTCCACGTGGCGGGAAATTCAGATCGTGATGAACGACGTAATTTATGGGCAAGTTCAGATTTTTCCTCGACTCGGTCCCCCGCCGCGCCAAGGCCAGCCAGCGGGGAGGGTGGAGACACAGCGGGTGCGCCTCCAGGAAGATGCGCACCTCTGATAAATAGTTCAATTACGCGAGCTGAAGTATGTGGCGAATTTATGAATATAATAATTATAACCACGCGTCCCTCTTTCCCCCTTGCGACACGTGTTTTATTGGGTGTTATTTGCATACTCGTGGCAGCGCGGCCGTCCATCCTGCCTCCGCCCGTGTCCTTGTCTAGAAACTTGTATTCTGTTAGTCATGTTTGCGGAATGTTTTTGTCATGCGTGTCGTGTTGAGAATGTTTTTTTAGGTATGTCGTGTGTCAGAGTATTCGTAATGTATAGCGTGTTCTCAGTGTGTTTTACCTACGTCATGTTCTTGGGATATTCATGTTACGTGTGTGTGTGTGTTGTTGTCGCGTTTTCAGAATTCAATTGTTAGGTATTCTGTTTTCTCTAAATGTTTGTTATACATGTTGTGTTCTCGGGATGTGTTATTTGATTTCATTCCAGCTACACCGGTGCTCTCTGTAATCCATTTGAAAGTTTGTAGATGAAATGATGCATGTAGATGTTAAGAGACACTAACAAATAGATAGAAAGCTTGGTGGGTAGATAGCTGAATAGTAGATAGGAATGTAAGAATATTTAATTAGATTCCATTTTCATACATTTTTTTCTTTATTATATATATTTACATTTTACGACGACTGTCCCTGTCATTTTCTCATCGGAAGTTGAACGAGATTAAGCGAGTGTTTTGCGTTTCAAGCTCCTGCATTAGTCATTCTGATGAGTCGTTTTCGCTGGCAAAGTGAGATGGAGGTGCCTGTCAGAGTGTGTGTGTGTGTGTGTGTGTGTGTGTGTGTGTGTGAAGAGAGAGAGTGAGAGAGAGAGAGAGAGAGACAGACAGACACACAGACAGACAGACACAGAGAAAGAAATAGGGGAAAATCAGATAAAAAAAAACACATGCTCACAAAACAAATACACCGACTTTTTTTTTCTTTCCTGTTATTTACCTCGCCCGTATTTATCATTTATATTGCATGTGATTCGGTTACCGTTTTTATATCCAACATTTTGTCTTTTATTACCACGTTCAATTCGTAATTTTAATTGGTGTATCGTTTTAGAGCATCATTCATATTTTCTGGTCTGTGTGTTTTATCTCTCTATATATTTTTGTTGTGTTTTATACAGGCAATTCAGTAGCTTTAGTTTAGTTACGATTTTCAGCTGCTGTGATAGAGTAATTTCATTTGCTACATTGTATTTCCGTCTATGTTAATTATCGTCATACTATATTTCACATCCTTATCCTCACACTCATTAAACTCATTACTTCATCATATATTTACTCGCTATGCTTATCCTAATCATCACCGTCATCAAAATCCACCTCTCCTCCCGAAATTGACCTCTCTTTCGGCCACCTCTTTTTTTTTTTTAGGAGCAGTGAGTAGCGGGCTTTTTTTTATTGTTGTTTCCTTTTTTTGTGCCCTTGAGCTGTCTCCTTTGCTGTAAAAAAAACACATACTCATGATTTCACAATGCTAATGATATTTATACGCATCATTATCTTATCCTCCTCCACATTGTACTCTTTTCAATACTCATCACAAACTCATCACTATACTCATGATTTCACAACGCTTATCATATATACTCATCATTAGCATACTCGTTATACTCAGTTCTTCATACCACTATCCTCAACGCATACTCATAATGGCATAAATCTCATCATAATTTTATTTCCTCAATTGTCTCATTACACTCATCACAGTCGTCACCCTCAAATTGAAAATCGTAGCATTGCACTCGTTTCATCCTCCTCCTCGTGTTCATCCTGGTAATTCCCTCGTCGTACCTGTATTCCCGGGCCAATGCCAGCCCAGGTAACAATGGCCATCCAGCAGCGTGTCCCGCTCTCCCCAACGCGGGCTCGGCAAATGAGAGGAAAATCTGCATATATTTTAAGCGACGCCCCGCAGACTGGGATTAAACCGTATTTACGCGCGTTTGTATGTGTGTGTGTGTGTGTGTGTGTGTGTGTGTGTGTGCCGATGTAATTTGCTTATTCATGTGTGTGTGTGTGTGTGTGTGTGTGTGTGTGTGTGTGTGTGTGTGTGTGTGTGTGTGTGTGTGTGTGTGTGTGTGTGTGTGTATGTTTTCTATTTTTTCTTTTACAATTTACTCATTTTGACAGACGATATGAGATTTGCCACATTCCTTATGTCTCCTCTGAAGTATTATTTTTGTTTATTTATTCTCTCTCTCTCTCTCTCTCTCTCTCTCTCTCTCTCTCTCTCTCTCTCTCTCTCTCTCTCTCTCTCTCTCTCTCTCTATCTATCTATCTATCTATCTATCTGTATCTGTCTCGCCCTCCCTCCTCTTTATGGCCTGTAATCATAATCCATAAATTTTACAAGAAACATTTTAATAAGGGTTTAATGAATCCTGTCATTCTAATAAATAGGTTTATAATATAATGCAGAAACAAGTCTTGCTTCTTTAGTGCTTTCATCGTCAAGCTGAAAATAACTTGTAAGCACTCTTGGTATCTAATTTTAGGCCGAGATAAACTTACATATTAATGATGGTGATGATAAATATTAAGATAGTAATGATAATAATAGTAAAAAGATAACTGTATTTGTGTTACTAATTTCACTATTATTATTATTATTATTATTATTATTATTATTATTATTATTATTATTATTATTATTATTATTATTATTATTATTATTATTATTATTATTATTATTATTATTATTATTATTGGTAAAGGAGGTACCAGAAAACACGTGTGTATTGACATGATTATATTTTCGACTAGTTTCATTAAGGCTCCCTCATAAAAGTAAATTTCAGGATCATCGGGGAGGATAATTATGGATAGCAATTTATAAAGCTTGATGAGTAGGCCATAATTTCTTTATTAGTAAATTGACGCGTCCTTCCCAGCGGCGATGTTTAACGCTTCCGTGACCTTTCTTTCTCTCCTGCTCAGGCCAGCTTCAGCACTGTTGCAGCCTCCCATTTCGGCAGGTTACCATGTCTCCTCCATGTCGTCCACAAGGGCAGGTTTCAGCGGCAGGGAACTAGAGACTAGGATTAGAGGACAGGGCGGACGCGAGACACCATCCACAAGAAACCCGTACCCTGATTGACCATGTGGAGAAGGAAGGTCACCTGACGAAGTAGGAAATGACAACATCAGAGAGACGTTGCCTGCGGAGAAAGAAATGAGGGTTGTTGAAACGTTACACACAGAAATATTAACTTAAGTGAAGTGGTATAATGTTTTGAAACGCTTATATCTCTCCCTTACTCAAGGCGAATGTAGACTGAACAGTAGCTTTCGCTCATCTCGGTGAATGACAGTTTTTGTCGTTGTCAGTCTGCTATCTGTTTGCCTGCCTGCCAATCATTCACTGGGAGGAGCCGCACCTCGCTCGCCCTGCCACGCCAATCATGGGATCCCTCCGAGCAAGTCTAAGTGCAGGTCACCTTCCTTTCCGAAGCAACGCACGGAAAGATTTACTAACTCACATCAAAAACTTTGCAGATGCCCTACTGGACTTTCCTACATAGCATTCTCTCAATACATCCCGGTAACATCCAGAATTGGTATTAAGGAACTACATGGGTAATACGTCTTGATTTAGTCTCGCAAAGTAAACATCAGTTTGAATTTGCCAATCCGTTTGCCCATTTCCAAAATATCTCAAAAAATGTTTTGACTTTTTTCTACATTCGACTTATAGCGCCGGTAGACTTTCATGATGGAGTCTGTTGCTCGGCCCTAGCCGACTGGCGCAGGCAAGTGGATTATAGTGGCGCTCTTCATGCTTGGCTCATGCTGCCCTCCCGGAGCCCGACTTGATCCTCTTCAAAGAGTTTCTCTAGAGTTCGGGTTGATAGGTGGCCAAGAGGGCAGCATGTTTGGCCACTCGGCGCTGACTGAAAATTGTTTGTCAGCTTGGAGCAGCGGTCGGGATTTGAACTCGGGTCCTCCAGGACACCTCGTCCGCACGCTGACCGATCAGCCACCGCCTCCTCATATTGTCTTCAAATTGATCGTAGAACATCAATAATGGGCCTGTCACACCTTAACGTTTTAGAGAACGTATGGCTAGCGTATGGAAAACGGTGGCACACGCTCAGCATACGCTTGAATAAGTTATGGGTACGCTGCTCCATCGTTAGGGTACGTTGAAGTACGGTGGCGTACGGTGCCGTACGTCGTCGTACGCAGGGACAGCGAGAAGTTTTTGAGCATGCACAAAATTCTCGACGTATGCCAGCGTGTGGCCAGTACGTTATGCATACGCTGGGGATAAGTTAAAGGCACGTTAGGCGATCGTTATCATTCGTTCTCTGATCGTTCCTCACGCGTTGTATTCATTAGTATAATGGACAGCGTGCCCAGAACGCATTGTTGTCGTGTTTGTAACGATCATTGGACGTGTAGCGAACGGATGTACACCGTGTTGGACGTGATGGCAACGGATGCAAAACGTACATCACGCGCTGGATCGTTGTCTTATACGCTCTGCATACGTCGACAACGCGCCAAAAAACGAAGAGTTCAGCGTACGCCACCGTTTAACATGTTTACCATACGCTAGCCATACGTTCTCTAAAACGTTAAGGTGTGACAGGTTCTTAATTGAGTATCTCAAACTCATTAAGGTTTAAAAAGACTTCGATAAAAACTAACTGAATGACAGGAATTTTGACCGAATCAGTGAAAGGCCGGCCATACCGTAAAAAAAATAATAAATTGTTGTGCTTTAAACACAACAGACTAGAGGATGATGTGAGTTCATCCTCTCATGCCGCGATCCTTCCCCACGTGTGGCTCGGCCCCTTCCGACAAAATGGAGCAAAACTCGGACTAAAGGAATGGTAACGATCATTCTCAAGATCAAACGGTGGGCAATGCGGCGGCCGATATGTATACGTTGATTTTTTATAAATATCTAAACAGATTCGAAGTAAGGTAATACTTCTAAGTTTTTAAAGATAAATATTTTTATGTAAGTAACAGTAAACTATATATATATATATATATATATATATATATATATATATATATATATATATATATATATATATATATATATATATATATATATATATATATATATATATATATATATATATATATATATATATATATATATATATATATATATATATATATATATATATATATATATATATATATATATATATATATATATATATATATATATATATATATATATATATATATATATATATATATATATATATATATATATATATATATATATATATATATATATATATATATATATATATATATATATATATATATATTGCTTGCAAAACATCAAAAAGGTAATTTAAAAGTTTAGAAAAAAATAATTATCAAAAAACGAACGACAGATTCAGAAATGTGTTTGTAAAACAAAGACAAGTACGTTATTTTCAGGAAAGTGTTTTGTTGGAGACTTTTTGTAAGAGTAAATAACAGTTGCGACAGGTGAACCCAATAACACGCGTCTCTAAATCTTGTAGAAACATTAAGGTCTTTTAATGGCTCCTCTCCTCCCTCCCAAAGTCTCATCGGAGCCAAGAAAGCATGTGAGTAATGGCGCATCGTACGTCCGCCTTCCCTCATCCTTTTCCTGCCCAACATATCGCCCGGACACGCCCAGCCCTTGTTCCCTAGCACACTCCGGGGAGCCACTCGTCACGCGCACACACACACACACACACAGTTATGGTGGTGATGTTAATGAAGGAAAAATATGGTTTGGGTCCAGTAGTTTTATGGTGTGTCTAATGTACCGCATAAAATTTTATTACAGTCTCGGCTTTGAGGTATCTTTGTTGTTTTGGGCCTGTCTGCGTCTCCTCTTCCCTGCCTACCTTTTGTTTATCCTTCCTCTCTCTCAAACTTATTTTCTTTATTTCCTAATTATTCTTCATTCCTTTCTATTTTCTTAACTATCTTTCATCTATTTCTACTTTATATCTTCCTCTTTTCCTTCCTGCCGTTTTTTTTCTTCTTTTCCTTTTTTATCACGTTTCTTTTTGCGTTCCTTCCTTTTTCCTTTCTTTCCAACCCTCAGCCTCTGCCTCTCCATTTTCTCTTATCTACCTGCCTACCTTCAACATTTCTTAACACTATTTCTTCTTCCCTTTCTTCATTCGCTCTTTCCTTCTATCCTCTTTCCTACTTACATACCTCCTCCCCACCAGTCCTGTTTTACATCTTCCTGCCTTCATATGTCCTTTCTTCCCTCTCTTTCATTTTATCTTTCCTTCCTTCCTTTCTTCCTTCTCTCTTTCATTTTCTCTTTCCCTCCTTCCTTTCTTCCTTCTCCTTCATTTTCTCTTTCCGTTCTTCCTTTCTTCTTTCTGTCCTTCATTTTCTCTTTCCTTCCTTCCTTTCTTCCTTCCTTCTCGTTCGTTTTCTCTTTCCTTTCTTCCTTCTCTCCTTCATTTTCTCTTTCCTTCCTTCCTTTCTTCTTTCTCCCCCATTTAATTTTTCCGTCCTTCCTTTCTTCTCTCTCTCCTTCATTTTCTCTTTCCTTCCTTCCGTTCTTCCTTCTCTCCTTCATTTTCTCTTTCCTTCCTTCCTTTCTTCCTTCTCTCCTTCATTTTCTCTCTTTCCTTTCTTCCTTTCTCTCTTCCCAGCAACACAAGTTTCTACTCTGCACCATTTTTCTTCTTAACTTTCTTTATTTGTCTCCTTCCTTCCCTCGCTTCTTCTTTATTTCCTTCTTTCCAACCATCCTACCTTGCAAGCTTATTTTCTGCTTCCTTTTTTTCACTACTTGTCCACTTTTATTTCCTCCTTCATCCTTGTCTTATTGGTTTATTTTTTCATCACTTTCTCTCCTTCCTTCCTTTTTCGGTTGCTCCATTCCTTCCCTCCTTCCATTAATCCTTCCTTTCTTTTTCTACCTTCCCGTCTTCCTTTCTTACTTCCTCCTTTCTTTTCTTCTTCTTTTCTTCTTGCCTTCCTTACTCTTCATAAATTCATCTATTCTCGTCTCGTAACTTCTATTTTCCTTACTTTCTTTTCCACCTCATGTTTTCTTTCCTCTTCATTTTTTTTTTTTTTGCTCTCCGTTTTTCCGTGACTACCTTTTTTTTATCTTTCCACCTTCAATTCATCCTTCCCTCCCTCCTTCTCACGGTCCTTCCTATCCACCAATCATCCATTTTTGCTTTTTTTTTATTTGTTCCTTCCATCCTTCTTTTCCTTGTTCTCTTTTCTCTTTCTTTTCCTCTTCCTCCTTACCTCCACTTCTTCCTTCCCTCCCTCCTTCTTCCGTTCCTTCCTACCCACCAACATCCATCTTTGCTTCTTTTAATTTCTTCCTTCATTCCTTATTTTCTTAGTCCTCCTTCCTCTTTCTTTTCCTCTTCCTCCTTACCTCCACTTCTTCCTTCCCTCCCTCCTTCTTCCGTTCCTTCCTACCCACCATCTTTGCTTCTTTTAATTTCTTCCTTCATTCCTTTTTTTCCTTCTCCTCCTTCCTCTTTCTTTTCCTCTTCCTCCTTACCTCCACTTCTTTCTTCCCTCCCTCCTTCCTTCCTACGTTCCTTTTTACCACCCAATCGTCCTTCTTTGTTTCTTTTCATTTCTTCCTTCATTCCTTATTTTCTTTGTCCTCCTTCCTCTATATTTTCCTCCTCCTTCTTACCTCCACTTCTTCCCTCCCTCCTTCCTTCCTACGTTCATGTTTTCCGACCTTTCATCCATCTTCTTAACTTCATTTGCTCCTTCCTTCCTTCTTTTCCTTGTCCACCTTCCTCTTTCTTTTCCTCCTCCTGAAGGCACAATTTTTGCCGGTCTTATCTGGTGGATGCTCAAGGTTCTCTCTCCCCTGTGCGGCATTTCCTTGCACCAAAGCGCAGGGAAAGTGCATACGATAATTATTAAGAAGGATGGAAAAATGAGACAGCGGGGGAGGAGGAGAAAGAAAAGATGCGGGTGAATATGCGAACAAGACGTGAATGGAAGAAAACAAGTGTACGATTTACATAAGAAATGAAAAGAAAAAGAATCTTGGGGAGGGGACGAGAACGGGAAACAACAAAGAGACGAGGTAACGCAGACGGAGTACAATTGTTTCTCATTCAGATTAATGAGAAGCGAGGAACTGTTGCTGAAGAAGGAAAGAATACCACGCGTGTAAGGAAGAATACGAAAAGTCCAAATAAATTTTCACATTAAAGTTAGGTGAAGCATTGACATTAAGTATAAAGGACAAAATTAGTTCGAATATTTCAAACGAGACGAAGGAAATTATACGTGAATTAAGTTATAGTACATTTTTTTTTTTACAACAAAGGAGACAGCTCAAGGGCACCAAAAAAAGGAAACAACAATAAAAAAACAAAGAAGACAGCTCAAGGGCACAAACAACAACAAACAAACAAACAAACAACAAACAAACAACAAACAAACAAACAACAAAGGAGACTGCTCAAGGGCACCAAAAATAAAATGAAACAACAACAACAAAGAAAAGCCCGCTACTCGCTGCTCCTAAAAAAATAATCAAAAGAGGTGGCCGAAAAGAGGTCAATAGATCAAATAATAGATCAAAAAATTACACGATGAATGTTACAATAGTTACTAATATTGTTAAGGAACACTAAAGCTCTTTTGTTATGGAATATGCAGAAAATAATAAATAATTCGCACGACACGGTGAAGATAAACTAAACTAAAAGGAACCAACGTAAAATAAGAGCCTACTTATTCATATTAATGGAGAGTGAAGAAATGTTGGTAAAGAAATACGCTAACAAAAAAAATATTCAGATTGCGTAAGGGAGACACAAAAAGTATATTAAAACAACGAAAAAATTAAGTAAAGATATATTCAAATTAAAGTAATGTGACTGTATACAACGATTTTTTAATATGCTGTGAGTTCGGGAAAAAATGGGGAAATAAGATCAAATTCAAGCCGGAAGCCACAAACATCCTGGAAATTCAATTGTATAGCGATTTTCATTATTAAATTAATGTCGACATATACAAGAACGGCTTAAAAGTTACAGAAAAAGTCATTCGAACATTACATAGATGATAAAAGAAAACAAATAAAAAAAACATAAGACAAAATACATAAAAGTTTCGATACTAATTGAATAGTGATTTTGTGAATACATTTGCATGAATAGCTTCAGCGTTGCTCATTTCCCTTGTTTCATCTACGATAACGCTGATTAACATATTAAGTGGGTAAAGAGTAACAATCAGACGCGAAAACCTGATTAGAAGAAAGTAATTATCCGACAAAATTACACAAAGTAAATTAGATCCAAAATGCAATCACTTGGATAACAACCCACAGAGACATTTTGTTCGTAATGTAATTGGCAAATGACTTTTCAAGGGACGCCAGCACGGAATATGATGAAGTATGCCTATAGGAGTATTTAAAGAACGGATTAACGTTTGTTGGCCACTTTGTATTTGAAAATCAGTAGGAGAGTATCATGACACCAATCCACCCCAAATTGACCTCTCCTCTGGCCTCTCGTTCTTTTTTGTTCTTTTTTTTTGTAGAACTGACTCTAGCTGGCTTTTTGTTTGTTTGTTTGTTTGTTTTTAGCCCTTGAACTGCGTCCCTTGCTGTAAAAAAAAAAAGCATGTCTGTCTGATGGTCAAGAGAAAAGTTTGTATGAATCTGCGCCCCTTACTGTTCGGTTCATCCGGCTGTAGTATTTTAGG
Organism: Eriocheir sinensis; assembly: GCF_024679095.1. Lineage (NCBI taxonomy): Eukaryota > Metazoa > Arthropoda > Malacostraca > Decapoda > Varunidae > Eriocheir > Eriocheir sinensis. The sequence goes on along the minus strand of NC_066530.1, from coordinate 1,904,865 downwards.
GTGTGTGAGTTGGGGGGGGGCGCTTGCTTGTGTAGGACCGAGGCAGAAGGTAGAACGAGCGGACTTTAATCCCCCTCCCCCCCCCCACAAGAAGGTGAACGTAACGATAGGTTGTTTTTTTCCCTCGGCAGGTTTATGCACCTAATTGCCTAGTTAGTATGGACTCCCGCATTGCCAGGCAGAGACGGAGGCCCGCACACCTGCCGCCGCCACATCCTCCTCCTCCTCCTCCTCCTCCACTTCCCCCTCCTCCTCCTCTTCCACGCTTCTTCTCTCCCTCTTAATTAACATTCCAAAGACGCAATTTCCTTTATTAAATTTGCCATTACCGCCAACCTTCTTTTCCGCGCCCTCCTGCCTCCGCCGCGAGCATGGTAATCACATTTTCCACGCCGAATATCGATTATTAAAACTGAATTTCAAAAAGTCAGTCATCATGTATATTGCAGGGACATCTGGTGGTGCCACGAGAGAGAGAGAGAGAGAGAGAGAGAGAGAGAGAGAGAGAGAGAGAGAGAGAGAGAGAGAGAGAGAGAGAGAGAGAGAGAGAGAGAGAGAGAGAGACAAACAGACAGACAGACAGAGAGACAGACAAAGTGGATGAATATAGAAAAAAATGACAGACAACTAATAAAGACAAACAGAATTACTAAAAATAAATTAAAATACATGAACAATGGACAGAGGATAAAGATACAACGACAGAGACATAAACAAAGACAAATTATGCAAAGAGACATTCACCAGACACAAACAAGAAGAATGAACCTCACGAAAAATATATCAAATTCGACGAAATGATAAACGCCCCCAAAAAGACCTGGAACCCTGTCAGGTAACATATTTCATTGCCCAGGTGAAGCGGGCAGGTAATGCGGAGGTGCGACACAGCGAACGTAAAGCGACAACGAATTCCTCGAACCAGACGACAATAAGAGTGAAATAATGCTCCAGGAAATTCTCGAAACAGACAGGAAGGAAATGGAGGCTGGGCAGGAGCGTAAAGTATAAAAGAGCAGGATAACGTAAGAAAGAAATAATACGCAATAAAGATGAGTAAAGGCCCGTGCGTTACTTGATATGATGAGTGTCTTTTAATTTTTATCTTTATGGTCTCTTATGTTGCCAGATGCGCCGAAGATATGATGCTGAAAATTGGAATGTGTGTGTGTGTGTGTGTGTGTGTGTGTGTGTGTGTGTGTGTGTGTGTGTGTGTGTGAGAGAGAGAGAGAGAGAGTGTGTGTGTGAGAGAGAGAGAGAGAGAGAGAGAGAGAGAGAGAGAGAGAGAGAGAGAGAGAGAGAGAGAGAGAGAGAGAGACGTAATTAGTATGCAATCTCCATTAGAATCTTTATATTATTTTTTCTATAAATGCACAATTATTTCATTCACTCCAAATTCAAACTTGTTCTTGCCTGTCTGTACCTGGATGTGTTGGCGGGTGGGGGTGGGGGGGGGGGGGGGTGGGGGGGGGCGGTTAACGATTTTTTTCTAATTTTCAAACTTTAATTCAGTTTCGTCCGCAAAATGACAATGCTTATGAGTAAGTGTCCACGTTTAGTTGAAACACAATTAATTAATGGGAGAATAATTAGTCGACGTGAAGTTTTCAAAGCCTGAAAGAGGAAAATTTCCGGACAAAATGAGTGTTAACCTGTGATACATACATACATACATAAATATATATATATATATATATATATATATATATATATATATATAATATATATATATATATATATATATATATATATATATATATATATATATATATATATATATATATATATATATATATATATATATATATATATATATATATATATATATATATAATATATATATATATATATATATATATATATATATATATATATATATATATATATATATATATATATATATATATATATATATATATATATATATATATATATATATATATATATATATATATATATAATGAACAACTAGTTGTTTAGATAATGAGGGGTGGTGGGGCAATAAATACATTCATGTGTATTCTGGTTAAATGGAAAAAAATATATTATAGAAAAAGGGTTGCCGTGTCGAGGCACCACAATGACTGTAAAAGTTGAGGCATAAATAGTGAGAAAAAGAGTTGTTTCGATAATGAAAAATGGAGTGATATGAATTTTCATGTGTCCACAGGTGAATAGAAAAATGATATATCAAAACCTTTGTCTCGCTCTTGAACTGGAATGTTCTGTTATTTGAAGGTAGATAAATAAAATGTATAAATTTCAATTAAATGCCATGATGCAGGGAGATTAATCTGTTGACTTTGTTGAGTCAGCTGCCTGTGAAGGTCTGAATGAAGATTATGCAGATGTGAATGTGAATGTATCCGATTAGGGCAGATGAATTTGTCTCCAGTGGACTCAAAAACACCTGCCATGATTAGGTACAAGGAAAAACTCATCAGCTACGCCGTGTCGGGAGGCGCCTGACTCCCCTAGGGCGTCCGGGTGAGCAAGGACGCCAGCGATCTGATTTGCGTCCTGTCCAGGGTGCTGACACATAATCTTTCTTTTTTTTTTAGGTATTAGTGTAACGAAAATACTCGAATATCTGTATTAGTGTGAGTCGTAAAAAAAAGTATACTTAACGATTCAACGTCCCCTTTTTTTTTAGTTACGGTGTGTGTGTGTGTGTGTGTGTGTGTGTGTGTGTGTGTGTGTGTGTGTGTGTGTGTTTCCCGTACAACTAAATATATAGAAAGTTGCATTTCATCTCCATTACAGCAAAAAGTTTCTCTCCTTTTTGTCACATTTTTAAACAGAATTGTCATAAATTACCGATGAAGTAGAATATATATTTTTCATCTCTTCCATTAGCATGTAGAATTTTAACACTGGAAGACATAATATATTAGAAAATTGTGGGGAAGAGGTACACGGGCAGCAAATCTCACACAACATTTCCATAATAACATTCTAAGCTCAGTTGCAGGTTTTCGTCCCGAGCTGTTATGTATTTCCTTGTATCAAAAAAAAAAAAAGAGCAAAATATAAATACTGAATTCAGAAAGTTACATCTATACTACTATAAACCTAGAGTGCCGCTGTAGATATCAAGTAAGATTTCATCATTACACAGATATGTTTATAGTTCCCTACAAGAGCAATCAACACTAATAACACCCTTTTCCTCACAGGTAAGCAAAAAGGTGGACCGTACTTCTCCCGTCTAGACACATGGCACAAAAAAAGGCAATGAAGCATGTAGAGATAGATAGAACACATACACACGTACAAACATACCCACATACTTCCATACATATAATAGAGCAAGGAAACAAGTGTGTGTGTGGGGGGGGGTGGGGGGTGGATTCAGTGTCTTTTACTAGCCTTCGTTTGGTCCGACCCTTAAGGAAATTAAAGCTTTAGAGAAAGAACAGCCTCGAGGGTGCATGTCTGAGGGTACCCGAGTCGTGAGAGAGAGAGAGAGAGAGAGAGAGAGAGAGAGAGAGAGAGAGAGAGAGAGAGAGAGAGAGAGAGAGAGAGAGAGAGAGAGAGAGAGAGAGAGAGAGAGATTTACATAGAAAATCAGACCACACAGACCCCATGGTCCAGACTTGGTGGTCTGTCCTTAACCTAAGTGATTTTACATTAATCAGAAGACTCCAAAACGTTGCACTTCTACTCTAGTTGATATTAAGTTGAAGGAAGTGACGGTCGAGCTTATTTTTGAAGGAGTCAATCGTGTTACACTGGACCACTGATGGTGGAAGCTTATTCCATTCTCGCACTACAACGTTGGTGAAGAAAAATTTTGTGCAGTCTGAATTTACTTGTCTACATCTGAGTTTTACGCCATTGTTCCTCGTGCGCAGACTGTCATCGATCATAAACAATGTTGATCTGTCTACATTCGTGAAACCATTAAGTATTTTAAAACATTCGATCAATTTTCCTCGGAGGCGACGTTTCTCAAGAGAGAACATGTTAAGGGTAGAAAGCCTTTCTTCGTAGGATTTGTTGCGCAAGGAAGGGATCATTTTCGTTGCCCGACGCTGAACACCTTTTAATTTAGCAATATCCTTTGCATGGTGGGGGGACCAAAACTGTACCGCATATTCCAAGTGGGGTCTGACTAAACTGTTGTAGAGCGGGAGTATTACATCTTTATTCTTGAATACAAAGTTTCTTTTAATGAAGCCCAACATTCTGTTCGCTTTATTTGCTGCATCGATGCATTGCTGTGAGAATTTGAGGTTTGACGCGATTTTGACCCCCAAGTCTTTGACGCATTGAACGCTTTTAAGTTTAACGCCGCGCATTTCGTATTCGAACTTCTTATTCCTCGTTCCAACTTGAAGGACCTGGCACTTGCCTACGTTAAAGGGCATCTCCCATCTATCCGACCAAACTGAAATTTTGTGCAAATCCTCTTGGAGGCCTTGCCTGTCTTCGTCAGTGAGAACCGAGTTACCAATCTTTGTGTCGTCTGCAAATTTACTAATGCGGTTATTGAGTCCAACATCCACGTCGTTGATGTAAATAATGAAGAGCACTGGGCCAAGGACCGAGCCCTGATCGACGCCACTAGTGACAGGCGCCCACTCTGAGTTAAATCCGTCAATCACTACTCTTTGTTGTCTGTTGCTCAACCAATTCGCGATCCATTGGTTTACTTGACCGTCAATACCTATTTGCTTTAATTTGTAAAGTAATTTATGATGCGGGACTTTATCAAACGCTTTCTGGAAATCAAGATAGACTACGTCCAGTGATTTGGTTATGTCATAAACAGTGAAGAGGTCGTTATAAAAGGTTAATAGGTTTGATAGGCAGGATCTTTTGTTTCGGAAGCCATGTTGTGAGTCCCCAATCAATGAGTGGCTTTCAAGGTAACTCACATATTTATATATATATAATTATGCCTCAAGTAGCTTACCTACATATATATAGATATATATAGATATATATATATATAGAGATATATATATATATATATATAGATATATATATATATATATATATATATATATATATATATATATATATATATATATATAGAGAGAGAGAGAGAGAGAGAGAATTTTTACTCCTCCGGTTATCTGTTATTAATGCAACGAGAACTGTGACTGCATGGCTTGACTTTTCCAGCCCTGAGAGCCCCGCGCTGATCCGCTTAACACCTGAAACACTTTACCTGGAGTTTGAATGCGTTGATGTTCCTCCGTGCGTGAATACGAAGCCAAGGATGATTGCTAATAAAGTGGTCTGTATGTATATTTTTATCACTCGTATTCATCGTAACATATTTAAGCGTAATATTCTCTGGGTTTTGCGATGGAGGTCAAATTTGTATTCACGTAAAATTCTTTGAGCGTTATTGAAGTTTTTTTTTTACGGGATAGGATTTTGACCAATAGTTGAATAAAAGAAAAGGCGAGGAAAACTTAGGCTCCTGTAAAGCTAGTGAAAGAGGATCATTATAGAGTTTTGACTAATGGTTGAATAAAAGAAAATGCGAGGAAAACTTAGGCTCCTGTAAAGCTAGTGAAAGAGGATCATTATAGAGTTTTGACTAATGGTTGAATAAAAGAAAAGGCGAGGAAAACTTAGGCTCCTGTAAAGCTAGTGAAGGAGGATCATTATAGAGTTTTGACGAATGGTTGAATAAAAGAAAAGGCGAGGAAAACTTAGGCTCCTGTTAAGCTAGTGAAGGAGGGTCATTATAGAGTTTTGACTAATGGTTGAATAAAAGAAAATGCGAGGAAAACTTGTGCTCCTGTAAAGCTAGTGAAGGAGGATCATTATAGAGTTTTGACTAATGGTTGAATAAAAGAAAATGCGAGGAAAACTTGTGCTCCTGTAAAGCTAGTGAAGGAGGATCATTATAGAGTTTTGACTAATGGTTGAATAAAAGAAAAGGCGAGGAAAACTTAGGCTCCTGTAAAGCTAGTGAAGGAGGATCATTATAGAGTTTTGACTAATGGTTGAATAAAAGAAAAGGCGAGGAAAACTTAGGCTCCTGTAAAGCTAGTGAAGGAGGATCATTATAGAGTTTATCAGGTTTAATTTCAGAGATTTTTCGATATTCACATTTATCTATTTACGTCTCGCAGCATCGTGCATTATGCTGGAGGCTTATTCGTCGCCGTGCATGATTAAATTACCGTGAAATTCATTATCCTGTGTGTAATTGTTTTGTTAATTACTATGAATGAAAGAAATATAGGCAAAAGTGTTAATCCGCTCTAAGCTTCTTAAACATGTTATTCAGGTTTCTATAAAGTCAAGTCAGTGTTAACTTACAATAATACTGTTAAGATACAGTAAAGAATGAACATTAATAATCACGTATATAATCTTTATAATTAGAATCAAGTATGTCATTAACTTAGAGGTAATGATGAAATATATAATTATGATTAAGGCGGATTATCAAGCTTACGTCTTCTCGCTCTCCATCATTTAAATATTTGTGTGCGTGCGATACACTCATGATATTAAGTTACGGTGTTCACAGGAAAAGATTTTCACTCATTTCATAGTTTTATTTTGTCTTTGGGGAAATAATGTTCCTACTTTCTTGGACGCAAGGTTGTGTGGTGGTGGCGGCGGACGAGTGTACATTCCCGAACGTTTCCCATGTTAGCGACACCACCAACACATTATCGTTACTCGCAGCTGATGTTTCGATGTTTTTTTATTGCTCAGCGCAGTGATGTTTTAAGAGATTTTAAAATCCTCAAGAAACCTGATAGTCTGTAAAACCCATGCATCCTAACACCACATCAATAGCGCGCTTTTTTAAAGTAAATTTTGTAATGTTTCAATGTCCTCTTAATGCGTATTTGATGACGATGCTCATTAAGACATTTATGTCATTTTTATCCCAATATGGCTAATAATTTATATAGCCAATACTTGCTCATTAATCGTGATCGTCGGTAGTTTTAGTGATATGCTGATAGGCATCACTTACTCAATGATGTGACAATTTTTATGAAGTGTAAATCATCAGTCCGCGCAGCTTAATATATTCAGTCATACATGACAAACACTGCAGCGATTTTTGTTGGTCAATTAGGTGATGCTGCTTTTGGGATATTGTTCTACTCACTATTCTGAGGCAATTTTAGTACAAGATATAGAAAAAAATATTTACTTCATTAAAGCGCGATACATTTTGCTGCACGAAACGAGAAGTTCTGAATAAACAAGAGAATTGTGGTGCATGCTTGGCGTCCCGACCCTGTTACCGCTAACTTGGAATAATATTACTAATAATAAATTTAACTATTTTTTACAGCAAAATGAAAAACTTCCACCCTATTAATTCCCTGCATCTTTAACAGTGATCGTTGCGAAGAGTATCACAAGAAGGGGATCCGAATATTCATTTTAATACTCTGTACCTATACGTCGCTCCTATTAGGACATGTCTTTGTATCTATCTATCTATCTTGCTAGCTAGCTATCTGATTATCTATATCATTCTATCTATCTGTATATATTTTTACCTATCTATCTACATGTATCCTCTCTTCAGGTATTGGGCAAAATATCTATATATCTCTCAACCCGGAACGATACATTATAAGTGTTATTTAAATTGTTTTCTTCTATATTTTCATGATACCACCGATCATTTCTTCAAGTATTGGCCAAAACATCTATTTGCCGACCAACCCGGAACAGCGCAGGTTGGAGCTGATTGGATGACTCTCTTCTTGAGGATCGAATCGCTAGTTACCAGTATATAATTTTATTTTCTTTGTCACAAGCATCATGAGTTACTATTAATTTCCTCTCTCAAAAGTCAGCAACAATACCCGCGTCAAAGTGCTTGCCAATTAAGTCTCCATTAAAGACAATCCCATTAACCTGTTTATCCAGCGTTGCCAGATTATCGTATTCACCACATCGTATTTATTACTTTTAAGCCTCAAACTCTCGTCCCTACACAAATAACGATAGAAAATTGAAGTTAGCGTTAAAACTCCTATATATTGATGTTTGTTTGTTTGTTTTTTGCTATAGTTATCGGTCAGAAACTACGAAAATACAATGCGATTAGTACGATAATTTGACAACGCTGGTATAAACCTTTACACACCTGTCCCACCTCGACCCACTGACATTAAGCCGTAGTAACTGATGCTCACCTTCACTCATTTATTGTTCGCCATGCACCTGCTCCCTAAGTCTTATCCTCTTACGTCCTCTATGTGTCTGTGTCCACCTGTGCCCACCTCTAACCACCTTTATCCACCTCATTAATAGCAAATTTGCGCTGATCTACTTAATCATCTTCCCTTGTTTATTTCCATTGCCCTGATATATAATTGAAATGGTGGATGAGTAGAAGTTAATTACTTTGTGTATTACGTGCCCTAAAGAGCATTCGATCGGCCACCCAGTTGCTACCGGAATCCACGATATTTACGTCGATATTGATAGATGTTTCCACACCTTAAGTCTATTTCCAAAGGCCAAAGAGATCAGTCAGTTTTCATGAGTGGTTTTTCATGTTCATGGTACAGAAGGAGGGTCAGAATACCAAAAGAGTCATAAAACTACTCCTGAAATGCCCAAAACCATATTTACGTCGATATTGATAGATGTTTCCACACCTTAAGTCTGTTTCCAAAGGCCGAAGAGATCAGTCAGTTTTCATGAGTGGTTTTTCATGTTCATGGTACAGAAGGAGGGTCAGAATACCAGAGGGGTCATAAAACTACCCCTGAAATGCCCCAAACCCTATTTACGTCAATATTGTTAGATGTTTCCACTCTTACGTCAACTATTTCCAAACGCCAAAGAGAAGATTAGTTTTCATGAGCGGTTTTTCATCTTCATTGCACAGAAAGAGGGTCAGAATGCCAGAGGGGTCATAAAACTACCCTGAAATGCCCCAAACCCTATTTACGTCAATATTGTTAGATGTTTCCACTCTTACGCCAACTATTTCCAAAAGCCAAAGATATCAGTCAGTTTTTCATGAGTGGTTTTTCATGTTCATGGTACAGAAGGAGGGTCAGAATACCAGAAGAGTCATAAAACTACCCCTGAAATGCCCAAACCCCCAAAAAACCTTGCCTGATATGTGTGCTTGGGGTCGCTCTAAGTAATACTATCCCTTAACACGTAATTTTCAATCTTTTCTAACACCTCGCCAATTTAATTCAAGCATTTCCCTCACGGCTCATCAGTGGCGTATTTGATTATGTTTGCTATAAAGGTGTGGCGGTAAGTTTCACGAGTCTAATGTTATGACTTTTTAAGAGGAATTTTTTATTACCCTCCTTAGTTTTATCAAGTGTTTTTATTTTATTTTTACAGCAAAGGAGACAGTCCAAAGGCGTAAAAAAAAAATAATGAAAAAAAAGCCCGCTATTTACTGCTATTTACTTAAGTGTGTCAGATTTTTATGACCTACTTTGAAGCATTTATTTATTGTCTGGCAAAAATATACGTTGGTGATCAGTTTTGACTCATATTATGTTCCTCTGTCTTGGAAGGTTGTTTTAAAGCTTTATTTTGGTTTTGGTCGTATTTCTTGGGTTCTAGAAACTGACGTGGCAAGTTGAAAATTCCCAAAGAGTTTCCATAAATCAAAGAAAGAAATTAAGACATAGTAGTTGACCACAAAAGAAGTTGATTGGTATTGATTAGTGCTTTTCATCCCACAGATATATGCTATTGCGACATATTCTTTTATGCCTGACAATACTAAGAGCTGCCTGCCTCCCACCATTTTTCTTTTACAGCAGAGGAGGTAGACCAAGGGCGTAAAAAAATAACAATAATGAAAAAAAAAGCCCGATACTTACTGCTCCTGGTTTTTATTTATTCATTTAATTATCCATTGATGTAAAAATGGGAAGTCAGTTAGTGCTCTTTCTGATCCAGGTCCAGAGTGCTACACCAACCTTAAGAACCATGGCCTGTACCGAACACCCCTGACACTGTCGTATATTTCATGTATATCTACTTCTACTTCGCCATTTGCAATCACTCAGTTAAAGATTGTCACTTTCCTCTCAAAAAAGTAAAAAATGATTGACACACGGATTCCCTTCTTCATATATTCTGTTTAAAAAATGAAAAGAAATATTATAAAATCTGCTGGGTTTTATTTCTTCAGTATTTTTCGTTTACTGAGGAAAAGGGAAATAGATGTTGTTTTTCTTATGTTAGCATACACAATATCGTCTTATTTATCTCTTTTAACACACACACACACACACACACACACACACACACACACACACACACACACACACACACACACACACACACACACACACACACACACACACACACACACACACACACACACACACACACAGAAACAAATAAATACAAACAGTGACACAATAAACAATTTAATATTTTCGCCCTAAAGTTCGATCAGCTTTTGCTTGAAAGACTTTAAGTAACCCAAGCTTAAATGTTCTTATGTTGCAGCAAAGTTTTCACCATTAAAATAGTTGTGCCTTACATTTTGTGAGTAATTTTACCACAAAGGTGTTCCAATGTGGTCAAAGAGCCTGTTAACTACCATACTAAATTTTCTTAAGTCGCTGTAGAGTTAGTCACTGAAAAAAAAACTATATCCGTCTGGTCGGAGCTGAGAACGTTTGGTAAAAATAAACTAAGAACAATACAGGATTGGCTTCGTCCTGGTTATGAATCAGTTGTGGCACTCAAGTCTGCCAGCGACACATTCTAAAAGTTTCTTAAATGGCGGAAAAAAAATCGTTATGAAAACGTTATGCCTCGCAGTTAGGTGTTGTCGTAGTGCGGGGCGATTCCTTACTATAAAAAAAAATAGTGCAAAGCGAAACAAGGGAAGGAAGGAGGCGTATATATTAACTAAACCACTCTCGACAGACTCCTGAATCAATATTTCCTTACCCGCTATCTCTTTCATAATATAAACGCCAACAAGCCAGTTGATACGATAAGGAACGGAATCATTCTCTCACTTTGTAGCTGCGCTCATTGTGACCCTAAAGCCTGCACGTTACTTGCACTCAAAAGTTTCTAAACCCACAGAAAAGTTAAAATAAATAAAGTAACGCCTCACAGAGTAGTCGAGAGACGTTGAAAGTTAATCCTCTACTGGTACTTTGCAAATTCATCCCCTCAACCAGTAAAATTCCTACACCTTTATCCATCTTCCTCCTAAGTTACCTGTCCTAAAACTTCCTCACGTAGCGGAAAAGTTAAATTAAGGTCACAAAAAAATGTTATGCCTCACAGACCGGTCGAAGGAGGGAGCGTCGCCTTACTATCAAGGTGTGACAATAGAAGAAGGAGGGTGATGGTGGTGGTACAGACCGTCGGCGGAGTAACAGGTCGCGCTGTGCCGGGGAGGGCGGGCTCCTAAGGGTGCCGCGGAATGCTCACGGGGCGGCGGCCGGCACGCGACTGGCTGGCGGCTGCTACCTCCTCCTCGCCGCCGCCGCCCGTCCCTCCCTCACCGCCTTGCCTGAGTTTTGCGGCCGCTACGTCCCTTATCGTCTCCCTCTCCCTTTCCTTCCTTTCGTTTTTCCTTCCTCATTTCCATTTCTTCCTCCATTTCCTTTTCCTCCTCTTTCCGTTTCCTCCGCTATTTCCTTTTTCTTCTATTTCCTTTTCATCGTCTATTTTATTTTCCTCCATTTCCATTTTCTCCACTTTTCGTTCCCTCCTCTATTTCCTGTTCCTTATATATTCCCTTTCCCTTATCAATTTATTTTTCCTCCTTTAGTTCCTTCTCCTCTATTTCCTTTTCCTCATCTATTTTATTTTCCTCCATTTCATTTTTCTCCTCTTTCCGTTCCCTCCTCTATTTCCTGTTCCTTATATATTACCTTTCCCTTATCAATTTCCTTTTCCTCCTTTATTTCATTCTCCTCTATTTCCTTTTCCTCCTAAATTTCCTTTTCCTCCTCTTTTTCCTTTTCCTCCCCTATTTATTTTTCCTCCTCGATTTTTTCTCTTCCTTCATATCCTTTTCCTCATTCAGTTTCCTCCTCGTTTTCCTTTTCCTCCTCTATTTCCTCCTCCCTTACCATCGCTTCCTCCCTCCGAATTCATTATCCATTTGTTTCTCCTTTTCCTTCTCCCTCACTATCACCCTCTCCCTTTTCCAGCCTTCTTTTCTCTCTCCCCTCTCCCTCTCCTCCCTTTCCCTCTCCCTAACCATTACCCTTTCTCTTCCCATTCTCCCAGCCTTTTCCTTCTTTTGAGTCTGCCTTTTCTTCTACTGCCATTCTTTTCATACTATTTTGTCCATTGATCTGCCTCCTTTAAGAGTTACCTGGTGTGGGAGATATAAGTGTAGCAAGTATAGGTGTAGCTAGTGTGTAAGAGAGTAGGTCATGATAATAGGTGTGGTCGTTTTTCTATACCCGAGTCCACTGCATTGTTTCATTCTTGGGAGCTGAGGACAAGTCGTACAGCACAGCCACACCCATTGCCCAACCATAATAGATAGAAACATGGAGAGGGTGGCGACAAGGATGAGAGTGAGGGAGATTGAGAGGCAATGAGCGCAGTTCCTATACTACTTCTCTGCTATTACTTCTGCTTGCTCTTCTTCCTCATCTTTTTTATCTTTTACTTCGTCGTCCTCGGCTTCTTTTTCGTCTTTGTTTTCTTCTTCATCTTCTTCTTTTTGTTCTTGCTCTTCTTCTTCTTCTTCTTTTTTTCTTTTTCTTCTTCTTCTTCCACTTCTTTTTCTTTTTCTTCTTTTTTTCTTCTTCTTCTTCTTCTTCTTCTACTTCTACTTCTACTTCTACTTTTTCCTTCTTTCCTCTCCTTCTACTACTTCTACTTTCACTCTTATTTCGTCATCATCGTCTTCGCCTTCTTTTCCTCCACAAGCACAACACCCAGACCTCCTACAGCCAATATATCCCAGCCCAGTGCATTTCTTCACTCCTGTCAAATAATAGCAAGATTTATACGTCACATCAGCGTCCTAAGTGCAGCTCACGACACGGTCTTGAGTTATCCCCGAGACAAGCGCTTCCAGGCAACTCACCTCGGGATGTCATGAATTTTTAGCGTGCTGCGTTATGCTCTCAGACACACGTTGGCCCCGAGATACTCTGCGCTGTTTCTGTTTGCATCTGATACCCACTCGAGCGCTTTCATACCTCCGTGGCTTCGTTCTTTCTCCTTTTGTTGCTTTAAAGTTGTAGTACCTGGGCTTTATTTTCTTCCACAGTGAACTTCCTCTCTATCTATAAGTTCCTTTCCTTTCGCGTTTATTTTATTTTATTTTTTATTCCCTCTCGACCACTTTCATACCTCCAAGCCTTCCTTATACCTCCGTTTGTTTCTTTAATGTTGTAGTACCGTAGTTATATTTTCTCCCCTCTCAACCTCCTCTCTACGTAAATATTCCTTTTTTTTCACTAATTTAACTCTCTTCATTTCAAACCCGAGTGGCGGAAGATAACCCACATGCTGCCCAGACCTTCAGTCACCCCTAACTTCAGCGACTTATGTCAAGAGAAGCACCGGGGGGCAGCATGGGCCAAGCTAGAGTTCTATACCACGGCAGCCACTATAAATAAAATTCGCCTGCTCCACCAACGGGCTGGGGTCATCGAAGAGGCCCCTGAAGAAAGTCTACCGGCGCTACAGGCAGCCCCTAAAACAAACAAACAAACAAAGAACTATCTGCGTATGTCTGCGTCGTATACTTTGCCAAACACGGTTGTCTATCTATACTACCATCATTTTATATTCTCTTAGCTTGCTCACCCTTATTCCAATCCCATCCAAACAGATCTCTTATCATTTATACTTCTCACCTTTTTTCCTTTTTTTTTTTTTTTTTAGTGGCAGCTCCCGTTCCTGGTAGCCCTTTGTGCGTCCGTTTGGGTCGTGCACACACCCAAGCACTTTCTGTTCTTCATACTCTGGTAGTTGCGGCGCCATGATCGAATGTCAGAATCAAACTGTTACTTTTATTTACTATTCCTGTGACTTTTCCTGTGCTTAACATTTCCTTTCTTCGATTATTCTCTATTTTTGCCCCTTTCCATCTCTAGCTATTTAATTATGAATCTGTATTTGTGTTACCACATTAACTTTTTTAAATATCAGTACTATACCAATTCAAGCAGTTTTATAAGTCTTATTCTCTTGCTTTTAAATGTATTTTCTTGTAAGCATTAACACCTTTCTTCTAATTCCCTCAAAGATATTTCTATAAATATTTAATCGTTTGTATTTTTTTTTCGTTAAACAACCTCAAGGCGCGACTCTACCGAGGCAACATGTGGCACGCTACATTGTCGCACAGGCCAGGCGTGCTCCAGCCACTTCGACACCTGGCAACATGTAGCATTACTACTGGGAGGCGTGGGACACATGGCAACACGTTGTCTGCAAGACGTGGTGCATGCGACAAGATTTTATCTGTTGTCAGTGTGCTTGCCTTCCCACCAGTGCCCAGTCGCCTGAAGAATTCCATGTTGAGAGTAGAAAGATGAATAGGTTCAACTATAAACCGAAGAATTGATAGAATATACAAAACCTGTGGCTTTATGGGATATGCGTTTGGAAGAATACAAGAATAAGTAGGCGCGGTGATTAGCCAAGAAATTGTTATGTAGTGGTAGCAAAACAGATCAAGAATTTGCGTTGTGTTGTTCGCCACGAACATCGAAACTTTACCGAAAAGAATTTCGGATGTGATATTTTAAGCTTACTTACTTTAACATGATGTCTCGGTGCAATAATTGCTGGGCAAGCGTCCAGCACAGTCCTCGAAATAGTCGACTCGGAAATTCTGAAGAGGTACATGCAGGATGTGTAGCTGCCTCCGGTACCAACGATGCACACTGTCATTAAAAGTGTAGTTGTTGGTGTGGCTCATGGTAATCTGTGTCGCTCTTCCTGAACTTGGACAGACCTGGTCAGGAGGGTAATCAAAATCCTTTACAATCCCGCGAGAACAGTTCCTGAATAAAGATTGGTCATCGGCTTGTAGCTTTGGAAAAAAATCAGCAATGGTACTTCCGATAATCAGTTCTCTTTTCCACCGTCGTGTTGACAACGGGCTCATTGTTTGTTGAATCGGTGGGAGGGTGTCGTGGTGTTCAACATAAAACTTGCCGTGCTACATGCAGCATTAATGTTGCCTTGTCGCAGGGAACATGTTTCCGGGTTGAAAACCGCATTCAACATGCATGTTATAGAACTAGGCAAGTTGCATGCTAATTGTTGCCCGCATTGCTCCGGTGTAACCACGCCTTTGCCTTTCCTGCTATTTATCGTGGCCTTTTGCTTCGTATTCCCACTCAAGTGCGTCTCTGCCTTCATGCTTCCTTTCTTTCACTTTTTTGTATCCTTTGAGAAGCATTACATTTTTACCCACTGCCCCCTACCAGCGTCTATTTGCATGTTATGCCCACCCAGTTAGTCTTTCTACCTTTATCTCCTCTTTGTTTCACCATACCTTTGAACAAGTCGTGTTCCTCCCTTCACTTTTTTCCTCTGACCGTTTAATGTTACTCTCTTTTCCTACCGTCACAGTTTCTGCCACTGTTTCCAGTTTCATTTATTCATTTTGACATTTTGGAAGACAGGAAAATTTGATGCGTACACTTAACCTTATGCATAATTTCCTTTTCATGTTCTCTTTCAAGTCTACCTTCTGGAATATGCACACGCAGCACAAAGGGAGGCAGGGATTGTGACGAATAGACGGACAAAGGGTTAAAGTTAAGCAAAGTGTGACAGCCCTCGGACTCTCAAGCTATTATTTATTTCGAAGCACGCTACACATTCAACAGAGATTTTTTTTTTGCTTGAATCAGACCGAAGGAGGCGATGACTTGGGTCGGTTTTCTTAGAACCTTCCGGCTCTCCCGTCAACTATTCGATTCCCGGGCGGAGTGGAAAATTTTGGGCGGCTTTTCCGATACCCTACGCCCCTGTCCACCCAGCAGTGAATGGGTACCAGGTATTAATCGGGGGTTGTGTCCCGTCTCCTGGGGTCTGTTCCCTTCTCCTATAATTCCTTCCCCTTCTGTCTCTCTCCGGCATATGACCACAGATGTTGCGCCGACTAAACGAAACTTTCCAAACTTTCCCGTCAACTATCTTCAAAGGCCTGAGAAGATATTAGACGCTTTCCATTGAGTATTTCTTCACGCTCATGGTACAGAGGCCTTATCAAACTACCACCAGACTCGTAAGACTACCCGTGAAATGCGCACATCCCCTACGAAAGCCTTGTTAAATGTGTTTGCTTGGTCGGCGAAAGGTTTCAGACTGTGGCCCTTAGTGTCTGTTCGCCAGCCCGTGTGACGCATTCAAAGTGGTTTATGTATCAGCGAGTGGAGGGAGGAATATATGGAGTTGTGATACATAATAAGGTCAAGTCAAAGTTTATTCTGTTAATGTAACCTTTTGTAGACTATATTCTCTATTTTACACCGATAGTTCTTCAGGTTTTATTTTTTTGTGACAGGTGACGTATATATTTTATGCACACCTTTTCTCTTTTTCATTTACCTATTAACGTACATCCATTTTCTCTCCCCTGCTCACCTTCTACCCCCTTTCCTCCTCCTCCTCCTCCTCCTCCTCCTCCTCCTCCACCTCCTCCTCCTCCGCCGCCGCCGCCCTAGGAAGCGTGGGACCCCAAGCACTTTGTCTCCAAGTAAAAGGATGAAAAAATAAGCCAAGGCAGTGTGTTTTATTCTGTTTGCCGGGTGTGCAGCGTGACGGAATATTTTCTCTCTCTCTCTCTCTCTCTCTCTCTCTCTCTCTCTCTCTCTCTCTCTCTCTCTCTCTCTCTCTCTCTCTCTCTCTCTCTCTCTCTCTCTCTCTCTCTCTCTCTCTCTCTCTCTCTCTCTCTCTCTCTCTCTCTCTCTCTCTCTCTCTCTCTCTCTCTCTCTCTCTCTCTCTCTCAAGTTCTGTAAAACGTGTGTGTAAATGTTTTAGCCAGGCTCTAAGTTATGTAGTTATTTTGTGAGTTTTTAAGTGAGTTTTTAAGAGTCAAGTTGAATGCATAAAAAAAATGTAGGCTTCTTCCAGACACCTCGGTCCTCTTGCAGACTTCTTATGCGCATGTTCTCGGGTAAACTACACATGAACATATTCGCAGCACGTTTTCTTGGATGTACCACATTTGCTCATGAGCATTCTCCTTTTCATTTGGGATTTTTTTTTTTTTTCATTTGCTGAAAGCTTTGTATACTGATTTCACAGTTTTAGTCTCTTGAAAACATGACTAATTATAGTGTTTTTTTTTTTTTCATCCGTCTTTCACCTGACGTTCTCTATAAGATTCGTGACGATCAACTACATAAGATTCCTTATTGAATGGTTGTTTTCTACTCTTACCAATTAATCCGCAATGTCCACAATCTACACGTACGGCTCCACATTAGCACGCACATCAGAAGCAAAATGCTCCGCAAAACTGATCTGAGATAGATAGTAAAATTAACTAATGTATAGAAAGGAATGTTTATCAGTCTTTTCTCACTTTAGTTCTTTTTTATATCCCGGCATAGCTTTTCAGAGCAGTTTTTCTTTAATGAGTACAAATCGGAACGGGGCGAGCAATTTACCGAAATGAGTGGTTATTGCACAGGTGCGCACACATCCCAGGCAAAGAAAGGCTCAAGTGGATGTCTCGGGTAAGGTTAGCGGACAGGGTCGTGTCGTAACAGGTGTCTGGGCCTGTGAGTTATGGCCTCAGGATTCCGCCCTCCACGTATATCAAACATTATTTCCCGACACAGCGGCGGGGCAGATATAGACAAATGGCCGTCCTCGTGTTCAAATGTGTAATCGCTTAAAAACTGGGAAAAAAAGTAGAATAGAAATGTATGACTTAAAGACTAAAATAAGGTTAAAAAGCAAAGTTTGAATTGTTGGTTTTCTTTTAGCACGTGCCGGCAATAAATACGGCAAAATAAATGACGGGTCCAAAGGTTTAGCAGTATATATATATATATATATATATATATATATATATATATATATATATATATATATATATATATATATATATATATATATCTATATATATATATATATATATATATATATATATATATATATATATATACACGTGCTGGATTTGCCTTTATTGCCCAAGAACCGAATATCCGGTTATAATGTTTCTAAAGGTGTTATGCATGTGTTGCTTTTTGCCGGATGTTCATAACAGCTTTCTCTGTGTTCAAATATTCACGGTGTCAAAATAAAAATGCTGCAGAGTGCAAATGTCTGGTTGACAAGCATTATATCAGTGTAACATGTCTTATTGTTTATGGTCGTTATAATGAGTTGAACAAAATGACGAGAATTTCTCATAATAATGGTAATACTTATAATAATTGTTTTAATAATTATAATAATTAAGCCAAAGCGTTTACACCAAAAAGGCTAACTAAATAAAAATATACGCAGTAATATATTAGGGTTTGCCATGTGGCTATCCTGTGTTTCGTGTCCCCCAAGCTCAGGAATGAAATAACCTGAAAAATAATGTGATACTAATAAGCAATTTAAGCCTGGAGCTGTTATGCGCTTAGTTTTTTTTCACAGCCAAGACGGGTCGGGGAACCGAATACGAAGATATACAAAGTGCTCGTCCACAGATGCACTATTCTTGGCAGGAATATGCATATATAGTAATATAGAGATTAATAACTGTTGCTGTTTCAATGATAGTTTATATTTTATCCAAACTTAGATAAGCACAAAACCACAACACAAGATCCTCGTGCATATATTCACAGTTTTGTGCAGCAGAATAATCAGTGGACAGATTCAAACTTTTAGCTCCTCTACGCTTACCACGTTTCAACTATAAATAAACAAAAGCAGAATTTTAAAAAAAAAAAACTATCCCTTCATGTACCCAGAGTTCTCCACACGAGACAAGAGGCAGCGACAGGAGGACGGCAGGTACTAGTCATATGCACTTTGATATCTGTCAGCCCTGCATAATTATAGCGAGGAAGCAAAATAAAAATAACAACAAACAAAAAACTGAACCTCTCCACACATATCCGAGTCTCCGCACCAGGCGAGACGAGTGACAGTGGGCGGGAAGTGTCTTGCCGTCCACACTCGACGAAATTTACCCTCGACACACACTTTCCATGGGCGAGGGAGAGGCGGCAAGGACAGAGGGAAATTAGCCTTTGTAATCCAGTGCCTTGGTCGAGGAATGCGAGCTGAATACAAAGAGGCTGCGTGGAGATGGCGGAGTGTGGCAAAGAAGGTTGGTGCAGCTGACGGTGCTAAAGAACAGCGACATTGAGTGGAAGGGGCAGCGCTGGTGTGGCTTCCATTCTTAAAGGAGGACGTGCGCGAGGGTTCAAGAGATGTGGAGGAGGGGAAAAATAGGTAAACAGAATATTGTCCACTTGAAGAAAAGACGTCTGGTGAAAATTGAAACGAACAGGACGAGAAATTAATGTGAAGGAAGAGTAGGCAGAATATGGTACACTTATAAAGAAAATGTGTCTGAGGAAAATGAAGCTAACCGGACGAGAAAGAAATATGAAGGAGGTGAATAGTAAGTAAGCAGAACATTGTACACTTAAAGAAAATATGTCTGAGGAAATTGAAACGAACCGGACGAGAAAAAAATAAAATTCACAGAGAAAACAGACACTTAAGAACGAGGCATAATTACATGATTAACTGAGAAAAGGAAAAGGAAACAAAAACAGAAAGAGTAGAGAAAGAAAAAGAAAGGATGTATCTTAGAAAATTAAAACTAACCGGACGAGAAAAAAAAATGTTAAAAAGAAAAAAAAAGCACTTAAGATCAAGGCATAATTATATAGTGAACGAAGGAAGGTGAAACGAAACAAAAAAAGAAAAAGGGAAGAAAAAGTAGGAGGAGGATATTAGGAAGTTCCCGCTGCAATGGCTAAACCTTCCAAGCAACAACAACAACAGTAACAACAACAACAATAATAACAACAACAAGGGGTCTTTGAGGGCGGCATAAAGAAGAAGGAACACGCAACTGAGCCTCCATTCCTGAAGTAGTCGCGAGGTGGTTATTACGGGAATGTTAGAGGACTGGAAAGTAGGTCTGGAGAGCGTTATGGAGGTGGCGATGGAGTGAAAGCTTGAGTCGTGGAGAGATGAAAGAAGATGACCCGTTTAAAAAGAGAATGGAGAGCACCCGTTGATGAGAGAGAGAGAGAGAGAGAGAGAGAGAGAGAGAGAGAGAGAGAGAGAGAGAGAGAGAGAGAGAGAGAGAGAGAGAGAGAGAGAGAGAGAGAGAGATGATATGGTGTAGGAAGATAGACAATGTGGAGGATAGACAACGTGTTGGATGGACAATATAGTGAATAGACAATATGATGGATAGACAATATGGTGAATAGATAGTTTGGTAGACATGGTGGAGGGAGATGGAGAATATGGAGGATAGACAACATGGAGGGAGATAGACAACATGGTAGATTGACATTATGTTGTAGAAATCTACTTTACGGCATATTGCAAAGAACGAGAACAAAAACAGAACCTAAAATGGACAAAAAATAATCAAAATACACTCGTTAATGGCGGGAACTCATTAATACTACTGAGAAAACGGAAGATGATTAGACTAGAAGTTGAGGCAATCAATCCAATATAACATTTACTTGGGGTGGCATTAAGCAGAGAGGAAAATGCGTTAACCTTCCATTCTTGAAGTAAGCAGGAGAGAAAGATATGATCGCGCTGAGGCTAATATTAAGTTAGTGAATATTACCGGTGGACCCATTATTACCCTCTCCTTCAGTGTTAGGCTTTACGTCGTTCAGGACAGCATGCAAGAATTTCAGCCTTTCTCCTTCCTCCACTTCTTTACGCATTCGTTTATTTTATTGGCTGTCTCCTTCCCGACGTGTTGCAGTTCCCGGCTCGGCTCAGAGGTGGAAAAGAGCACGACAGGCGGCGCATGAATGTGTCGAGTCGAGGCTCAGAGGAAAAAAAACCTGACGTTGTGTCCAAGAAAGAAAAAAAAAGCGTGTAGAAGATGTGTATAGAGTTAAAAGTGTAATTATGCAGAAAATTTGAGAGAGAGAGAGAGAGAGAGAGAGAGAGAGAGAGAGAGAGAGAGAGAGAGAGAGAGAGAGAGAGAGAGAGAGAGAGAGAGAGAATCACACAAACATTACACTGAATAGCTAATAAGGTAAAAAAAAATTAAAAGGAGTCAGGTGAAGCTTATTTCGTCAGATATTCACGATTGCTTTACTTGCGGGGCTACAATGGAAGAGTAATATGTTGCATTATAAATTGAACGGTGAAAGTAGTGCACAGGATAACCTGTAGAAATAAGATGGCTGAGTACGACGAAAATAAGGTAGACGAGTCAGAGGAGGCTTCAATATGTCAGGTACACGCTTCATTCAGCCACGACTGACGAGTTGTTCAGTGTGTTGGACAGGACGGAGAGGAAGATCACGGAGAGAGGAATTGGTGAGAAGCGGAGTGAGGTGTAATGACGAGGCTCGTGATGAACTGATATCAAGGGAAAATAGACTATGGATAATTAAAATAATCGAAAAGCAAAAAAAGATTTAAAGGCAGTGAGACAAAACTTCACTGTTTCAGAAACGTGTTCCACTCATCCGTGACTCTTAAGGCGGCCGCCCTCGGGGAGGGCTGGTCAGTACGCTCCTTTGTGTCCAGTGATCGTGTCGTTGTGCTCTCCGGATACGCATTGTCCTGGTGGTTTGCTGAAGGTGAAAGATTTATCTCCCAGGCAACCCATTCCTCAGCGCGTAAGTTATTGCCGATAGCAAGCTCACTTATAACATATTACCTAGCCATGTCTGTAGAAGCACGAGTAACGATCAATGTGGACAAGTGCTTGTTCTTTTTGTTTGTTTGTTTGGAGAGAGAGAGAGAGAGAGACGAACAGTTACATATATAGGCAGAGACGTAATCATTATCAATATCAATATCAACAGCGTCACCACCTTCACCTTCAGCCATTATTAGTCCACTGCAGGGCAAAGGATTTTCCCAGCTCCACCTCTCTCTGTCGGACGTTAGTATTCTTCATCCTGCTCCGGCAAATAACCTTAGATTCATATCTCCACCTGGTCTTCTGTCTGCCATAATTTACATTTTTCTGGACATTCATCAATCATCCTTTGTCTGTTCTCTAATCCATGCTGCTCTCTCCCTTTCTCTCCAAGATATTCCCAGCATTTTTGTTCCCATTGCACTTCGTGTGTTTTGCAGCTTTTTAGATATTTAGCGAGATGGCAAGTTTCTGAGCCGTGTGCTAGGACTGACAGGGTTCATTGATTATACAACTTTCCCCTCAGGTGGAGTGGCAGGCTCCTCCTGGCACATGCTACACGAAAAAGATGTCATGAAATTCGTTTAAGAGAGAACAGACAGGATGGGGGCGTTATTTTGTATATCCACAACTCTCTCCATCCAGTATCCGTGAAAACAGATATTATAACCCATGTGGACACGGTCTTCATTGATATGAAAAATAAGTCTGGTAAATTAGTAGTTGTACTAATCTATAGACCGCCAAGGCAGACTCTTGATATCCACCACGGTGAATTAATATCAGAGACAAGTAGCAGTTGTGAGGCAGTAATTGTTGGGGACTTTATCTTGCCAGTGAAAAGATGGGGCGAACCGTTGAACTTTCATACAGGCCTCGACCTGTACACAAATTTATTAGAAAGTTATTTACATCAACACGTTCAAGGACCGACTCAGGAAAATAATATACTTGACCTTATCTTTTCAACGACAGCTGATCAAGTTAGCGAAGTAAATGTTGGTCCAGTTTTTAGTTTTGCCATCCTCGGATAATCACATTCAGCATCAAGATGAAAGAAAGTAAAGTAACTCCTAGTAAAGAAAAAGTGCGGGATTATCAGAGAGCGAATTTCGAAAGAGTCCAATCAATTCCAAATAATTCTGACTCGCCTAATTTCTATGGAAACAGATATTGATAAATCTTGGGGGGGCCTTCACCACAATATCGAACAATGCCATAAGCATATGCGTACCCTATCGAAACAGACATTCAACTTTTAAGAAGAAAACCAAATGGTGGAATAACAATTAAAAATAACCTCTCTTAAAAACGCGTATACAGTAGATAAATATTAATCCAGAGTGAGGCTGACAAACTAGAGTTGGACAGAATTCGCCGCGAAACCAAGAAATTAATAAAACGAAGCAAGAAAAATCTTGAAGAATATATAGCGGAAACAAATAAATCTAATCCAAGAGAATTTTTTAGCTATGTAAGTAATAAAAAGTCACTCACTTGTAGTATCTGACCGCTTGCTAATGAAAATTGTTACCACACGAACGATGAAAATGAAATGGCTACAATCCTAAATAACTTTTTTGCTTCCGTATTTACCGACGAAGATTGTTTATCACCTCAACCACCGGAGATTAGAAGGACCGAAAATATTTTAAAAGGCGTGCTCATCGTAAAAAGTGACATTTTACGCACAATTGAAAAGATTAAAGTAAGCAAAGCTTCTGGTCCAGACAAAATTACTCCTAGAATTTTAAAAGAATCAAACATCAAATTTGTAAACCGCTCTCTATCTTCAATAAATATTTAACAGCTGGAAAAGTTCCGTCGGATTGGAAACTATCAAATGTCACACCAATTTTAAAAAAGGGGGACAAGTCTCATCCAGGAAACTATCGACCAATTAGCCTGACATCGATTGTTTGTAAGTTAATGGAGACTATCTTTCGCGACAATATGGTGAAATTCTTCGAAGAAAATAATATAATAAATAATTCGTAACATGGTTTCCGTAGTAAACGTTCGTGTTTAACTAACTTACTTGATTTTTTTCATTATGTTTTCGAGGTGTTCGATGAAAGCAGATCAGTAGATATCATATATCTGGATTTTCAAAAGGTATTTGATAAGGTCCCCCACAAACGGTTGTTCAGTAAACTACCGGCGCACGGTATCTCAGGTGACATTCGCTTTTGGCTTGTGGACTGTCTCTCTGAGCGGAAACAGAGAGTAGTTCTAAACGGTGTTTCATCTAAATGGCTCGATGTCAGAAGCGGCGTACCTCAAGGATCTTGGTCCCACGCTCTTCTTATGTTAATGATATCGATGATGGGCTCACTTGCAAAGTATCAAAATTTGCTGATGACACAAAAATTTGCGTGTAAAATAACTGCGACTGTCGACGAAGAAGCTTTACAATCAGATCTAGATCGACTTGCACGTTGGGCCAATTAATGGCAAATGAAATTTAACGTTGACAAATGTAAAGTGTTGCACATCGGAAACAATAACAGTCGCGTTCAGTACGTAATGAATGGCCAACAACTTTCTGCAGTAAGCAAAGAAAAGGATCTTGGAATCACTGTATCAAGCGTTTTAAGCCCAGTCAACATTGTTCAGAGGTAGTTAAAACCGCAAACGAATTGATTAGCTTAATCGGACGAGTCTTTAATAATAAATCGGAAAAAGTAATATTAAAACTGTATAATTCGCTGGTTTGACCCCATCTATAGTACTGTGTACAGTTTTGGTCTCCCTATTACAGAAAAAAACGTAGAAAAGTTAGAACGGGTTCAACGGTGAGTAACAAAAATGATTCCTAGGTTGAGAAATTAATCTTATGAACAAAGGCTTAAAGAAGTAAATTTATTCAGCCTATCAAAACGAAGAATGCGAGGCGTTCTAATAGAACTATTTAAAATGTTCAAAGGATTAAGTCATATTAATGCGGAAGATTACTTTACAATTGATCGATCAAATAGAACAAGAAGAAATAACAATTTCAAGATGTGGCAAAAGATTTTCGTCGCACGAAGCCAAACACTTCTTCAATCGAGTCGTTATTGTTTGGAATTCTCTACCCTGTAATGTCGTTGATAATACAACAGGTATAGCCTTCAGGGGGGGTGGGGAGGAGCCTTCGCCTTTGCTGTCCTTCATCTTCCACCTTTGATTAGATAGTTAGTGTAGCTTGTCACAAACAGCCTCGTAAGGACCATCAGGTCTGCTGTTGTTTGTTCTTCCTTTGTGTTTCTTTGTGTTTTTTTGTACATGTACCAAAGTTGTTCCATTCAGTTCATACTATTTATCTGACGTATTTTTCGTGTGGTGTGTTTGCAGTCATTGTTCGTCCTAAATATTTGTTTTCCTTTACTCTCAAGTTTTTCGTTCCCGATCGTATGTGTTGTCCTGCCAACTGATCTTTAAACAATACTTTTTACTTTCTTCACATCATCTTCGGGCTTACTTTCAAACACACCACTTACCAGCACATTACTTCATAAGCTCTTTACTCGCTTTCATTTTTATTTGACAACACATATCGGACGGGGAGACTAGCGTTAGTAGGTAAGTGTTGCCTCACATTACCTGACAATTATTTCAAATAAAATGACGTATTCGGACATCGTCTATTCAACCAGTCAGCTAGCAGGAAACTTAACGTTCAAAAAACTCACCTCTTTGGGCAAGTGCATTTTCACTTCGATAATGAAAAAGTAAACTCATAGAAGTGTTGCTGGTGGTGCTGATGCCATTTTTATATACATGTTTTTTTTTTTTTTTCCTTGTGTTTTTTCTCATTCGCCTAAGGTTGTTCCATTACCCAGGTGTACCGGGGGGGGGGGGCAGTTCAGGCCTCACGTATTAGTCATGCAGAGGGGCGGGGGGCGGCGCTCCCTCATGGTATACCAGAGATACTTTTCTTATGGGGTGCGGTATGTCGTAAGTAACAGCGTGTCAGTTATTTTATTCGGGAAGTTTTGTCTGATTCTCTCTCTCTCTCTCTCTCTCTCTCTCTCTCTCTCTCTCTCTCTCTCTCTCTCTCTCTCTCTCTCTCTCTCTCTCTCTCTCTCTCTCTCTCTCTCTCTCTCTCTCTCTCTCTCTCTCTCTCTCTCTGTCAACAGATAGATGGATAGATATATTCATAGATAGATGGATAGATAGAAAAGTTGATTAACAGATGGATAGATAGATAGATTGACCCTCGACAAAACATTCTTTTATGCCGTCAGCACGCTGCTAATAATAATAATAATAATAATAATAATAATAATAATAATAATAATGATAATAATTTCCCAAAGGTCAAAATTAAGCTCTAGACTCGTCGAAATATTCCCTTCTGAAAGAGTTTTAATCGTATTGAAGGGGAACTATCCTTGATTATGAGTGTTTAGAATCCGTTTTCTTAACCTTTTCGTCACCTATTCTTTATTTGTTTATGGTTGAAGGGAGTTTGAACTTTCTATAGGTGTTTATAATCCATCAGTAGCTATTATTTTCCTATTCCTTATATCTTTTACTGCGTAGTGATTCTGCCGTTACAGCGAACTCCATTGCTACTGAGAGATGCTTGGATAACGGAGGCAGGGAAAAAAAGTTTGAAGAGAATAATCTGAATTTAAGTAAAATGATTGTAGAAATGAATCCGTAAAATTTAACTTATTGCCGAAGTGTTATGAAGCACAGATCACAGGTGCCAATGCTATAGCCTGGCACGAGTGTTTCTCCTCCTCGTCCTCCTCCTCCATCTTCTCTACTTCCTCTTGTTCCTTCTCTATTTCCCTTCTTCTCTCATAAGGCAAAATTTGTCATATAGTTTTCTTGGCGTCTTAATTAACTGGCATAGGTAACAAAAGCCATCAAGGTGTTTAAAGGTGGGGTATACTGTCAGCTGTTCAGAGGATCCATTTTTCATGACCGAATACTTCCAGGTGGTGATGCAGGTAAGTCTCGCTCGTATAGCAGATATGATTGTAAATTCCTTTATTATTTTTTTTTCATTTATCTATTGAGAGATTGAGTGAATGAGTTTGAGTGTGAATAAATGCGTGAGTGACTAAGTGCGTGAGTACGTGAGGGTGTGGCTGAGTGAGTGGTCAGTGAATGAGTAAGACTGTATGTGTGTGTGTGTGTGTGTGTGTGTGTGTGTGTGTGTGTGTGTGTGTGAGAGAGAGAGAGAGAGAGAGAGAGAGAGAGAGAGAGAGAGAGAGAGAGAGAGAGAGAGAGAGAGAGAGAAGAAATGCGGTTAATGTTCGGACCACAAAAAGTTATCCATTAGCGCGACTCTTAATCAAGTAAGGAGCCACATGACAGGCATAGAGAGAGAGAGAGAGAGAGAGAGAGAGAGAGAGAGAGAGAATCTTATTTTCACCCCTATTTGCATTTAAGAGCCACATCGTTTCCCCATCAGGTCCAGGCATTGTTATGTATTCACCACCCTTATCTATTCCCTTATTATTATCCAGCCTGACCCCGAAGCCAGCGTTACCAGACTGTCGTACTAGGCATACTTCTTTCGTCTGCTTGAGGCCCAAAACTGTCAACACTGATAACGATATACATTTACAATTAGAGCTTAGATGGTGAATTATCGATGTTTTTCTGCAATTGTTATGGGTCAGAAACAGGAAAGTACGATGTTCTGAGTACGATAATATGGTAACGCTGCCCGAAGCCTTCCCCGCAGTCGCCTTATGAGCTCATGACGTAAAGGCAGCAGAGAAAAGGTTTATTGATAGGTTAGTTTATGATTGGTTAGGTTATGAATAGACTGCTCTCTCTCTCTCTCTCTCTCTCTCTCTCTCTCTCTCTCTCTCTCTCTCTCTCTCTCAGTTCTGTAAAATATGTGTGTAAATGTTTTAGCCAGGCTCTTAGTTATGTAGTTATTTTGTGAGTTTTTAAGCGAATTTTTAAGAGTCAAGTTGAATACATAAAAAAAAAAATGTGTGCGTCTGTCTGTTTGTCCGTCTCTCTCTCTCTCTCTCTCTCTCTCTCTCTCTCTCTCTCTCTCTCTCTCTCTCTCTCTCTCTCTCTCTCTCTCTCTCTCTCTCTCTCTCTCTCTCTCTCTCTCTCGTATACCAATAGAATTTACACCAGTTTTAAACGTTATATATTTTCTAGGCATTTATTGTTGCAAAGAGTACAACAAAGGGTTTGCTTCTCTCCACGGGACGCCAGGCTTTGTATAACTGCATTAGCTTACAACAGCACAGCGCGGGAATAGAGAGGCTAAAGGGAGGCTTACAATGGACCCTCGATATTGAGAATGCCATACCACAATTCACCACAGTCCTCCCCTTATCCTGTTCTCCATGCATGTCTGAGTGCTCCCGTTACTCCGTTCTTTATGCATATATCTATCAATAATTGTGTGGGATTAATTTGACCCTTTGATTTGTATTCAGCCATTGCCATATTTCGTTTTATTTCTTCTGATTACACGACCATAGTATTAGGAGATTTTTTTCTTCTCAGGTCAGTCAACAATACAGTACACTGCATATAACATCCCTGCCACGAATTACCTCACTAGTATATATTAAACTTGAAGGTCCATTCTTTGTCCATTTCACAGTAAGGGAACTGGACCCCATAATTTCTTCGGACAAGGACCCGCTCCCCTAATGATACTATTGGTAAATCTTTAAACCTTTAACAACAACATAATTTAGGTCAGGTATATCTGATGCTAAACATAGTGTGGAGATGGCTTTATCGCTTCTATTGCTTACGCTCCTTGAAATGAAATCCAGCTCCCTGTTTTCACGATTATTAGCCTGAATTCACTGAGCCCTTAGACGGAAATCATTGCTCACTAAGACTCCAAAATCCCTCTCCCACCACGACCTGCTTAGGGGAATGCCATTTGAGGAATAATTATGTGAAGGGTGATTCTTGCCTACGTTGAGAATACGACGCTTCCATTTGCCACTCCTCCGCCTGTGGTAAAAAAGACAGTTAAAGGACATAAAATAAGTAACCGCAACGCACTGCTTCGTAAACAGGAAACAAACTGAAGCCGAAAGACAGTAATCAGATATTGTTTGATTTTTGTGTGCGTTTGTGCCTGTGCTTGTGTGTGTGTGTGTGTGTGTGTGTGTGTGTGTGTGTACCCAAAGGCATGCAGGCGGGACAGAGTAAAGTGAAAGTTTTGCATGAAGCCAGGCAAAGACGGACAAACAGGAAGGAAATCGAAACTTTTGTCAGACGTCTCGAGGTGGATGCGTCTTGTTAGGCTTTGAGAGGGAGGGGAAGGAAAGTGCGCTGCCTGCCCGCTGGTGCTGAGTGAAACGGCTTCAGCAGGCTTTCAGCAGGTTTTCAATGGAAGGAATGAGGAAAGATGAAACTGTGAAACATGAAGTACGGTGTAGAATGGCCATTTGTTTATGATGTATGCTTTCGGCATTCTATATTTTGTTATCTATGAACAGGCATAGCATTTAGTGGAAGCGCTATTATGCGAGTACGGGCCTTAGGAACGTCCATATTCACTCCCGAACATGTGCTGCCAGGCAACACATCAGGAACACACTCAGGATCAAGCTGTCAACAAGCTGCAGCATGAAAATGTATTGTTCGACACCTGTTGATAACACTGTGTGCATGAGATTCCATGATGGCAGAATAAACGTCAGATGCACACACACTGAGACGAGGAAAGGAAAGAGAATGAACTGGCTACAGGAGTAACTATTTTTTTTTTTACATGCCAGCCTATGGCGCCGGCAGGCTTTCTTGAG
This sequence comes from Eriocheir sinensis, assembly GCF_024679095.1. Classification (NCBI taxonomy): domain Eukaryota; kingdom Metazoa; phylum Arthropoda; class Malacostraca; order Decapoda; family Varunidae; genus Eriocheir; species Eriocheir sinensis. The sequence continues at coordinate 1,875,354 of NC_066530.1, read as the reverse complement.
GGGCCTGGATAGTAGTCGACCCAAGCCCGTCACGGCCCAGGCAAGTGTTTTCTAGTGGCGCCATCTTTTCTTGGCTCATGCTGTTCCCCGGAGCTCGTTCTTGATTCACGTGGACGGTTTCCTCTAGAGTCCGGGCTGATGCGTGGTCTTCAGGACAGCATGTGGGTAGTCTTTTCGCCACTCGGTGGTATCTAAAAAATCCCAGGTGGTAGCGGCGGATTCGAACCTACGTCGTCCATCACGCGGTGAATGCGGGGCCCGCACGCTAACCACTCAGCCACCGCCTACCCATAACTTTGCGTAATCCGGAGAATAAGAGTTTCAAAAACAACGTCAGGAAGCCCAACGCATGGAAGACGATCGCAGTAACAATGGCATAAGGGAGTTGAAACGACAGGATAAATCAAGACTGACGGCCCAGGTGCGTGGAGAAAGAAAATCCTGTGATGGTGCAACTGACGCGTATAAAAGCTGCCTCCAGCACATCATTCCTCCGGCGGACTCTGCCTGGTGTGGAGATACTCACTGCTTCACCTGTTACCAACACAGTACCAAAACTCAGCTGACATATTAAAGGCACTTGTTCATTCACTGTTGTCATATAACAGAACATATTAATAGCTATGTTGTCAGCACAAGAATGAGGACACATGTTGAGCCTTTATTAATGTGTGTTTTAGAACTTTTCATCTTATCCCAGTTTTCTAGTACTAACATTTTTCCTTTTTTCACAGCTTTACACCGTTTAATAAGTTATTAATTTCAAACAGTGTTGGGAGTGTTGTTTTAACAGTGCGAATACATACTAATATGTTTCTCCAATATTATAGTCTTGGTTGCCTCAGTGAATATGCGAAACGCTAAGCAAACGGCGCGGCGCTGGTTTAATATTACGAATTCATAAACGTGTCTTTCGGTAGTTAAATGTGTCGTACAGAGAGACTAATACGACGCCATTACAATACCAAAGAGTATAACTGTCCTCATGACGAATTCCGGCGGATATTTACCGTGTATAATGGCGTGATAAATCTGTCCGGGAACCAAATCCTGTGAGTTACTCCCGTTTTCTTTAATGTTACGGGGAGACTCTGCGTGCCCTGCATCTCCGGTTGGGGACATTACTCTCGGCTCAGTTTCCAGCTCATATCGGATTATACTTAGTAGGTATCTGTTATAAATGAGAAGCTCAAGTAATACAGGAAGGAATTGTTGTGGTTGTGACAGCATTCGGGAAGCAAAACGTAATATATGAATTGGGTTCACTTATAGGTATGAAAAAATTGTGCTGGCGGGGATCCTATATTATCTGGGTACGTGTCTCATAATACCTGTGTGATGCATGATGATCCTGCCTATGACTTATTGGCCTCTCTTTTGTCCACTATATACTTTTCGCTTAGTAGGAGCAACAGTTAGCGGGCTTTTTTTCAACATGTTCTTTTTGTTGCCCTTGAGATGCTCTGTGCTGTAAGAAAAAAAAAAAGGGTGTTCTTCAGGCACGGTGTAGGGCTGGGGAAAGGCCGGGACAGAGATTGACGTTTTATCTAATGGAACTTGTCTTCTGAAGTATCTCGCGGAGTTGTCAGCGTGCGGTACCGTCCTGCTGAACAATTGCCGACTTCAGCAAACAAAACAAAACAAAAATATAAAAAAAAACTGTTTCTCCTGGGTTCATCATGAGCTAAGCAAGAATATCGCCTCTATAAAGTACTTGCCGATTCAACTTATTTTATCTTTTGTTTGCCCATTAGCGCCGGTAGGTTTTCATGATGAGCCCTAGTGGTCGGTTCCAGCCCGTTAGTGGCGCGGGGAAGTATTTTTTTCTTACTTGGCTCATGCTGCTCCCCGGAACTCCACTTGATCCTCTTTAGAGAGTTTCGCTCGAGTCCGGGTTGATAGGCGGCCACACATGATCCGGGAAGAGGGAGGGGAGGGGCGGGCATGAAGGGGAAGGAGGAAGAGGCAAAAAGCAGAGAGAGAGGAGGAGGACGAGGGGGAGAGGGAGGAATGGAGGGAACACTACATGGGTTGGGTTGTACGTACATTCCAGGCACGGCTCACAAATCCTGTCACGGTGATTTCGTCCATGTCCAAAACCAAGGGGGAAAAAAAATGGAAAGGAAAACGTGAATATAAAAATAAATAAATAAAGGGACCAATGCGAGGTTGAAATGGTGCATTGCAGTGACTTGCCACGTAGAGAGGGAGACGAAAGAAAAATGACATACTTACGAGTGAATGAAAAAAAAAAAGAATAAGTCCCGCCAAAAGTTTTAATGAAGTGAGATGAAGTTTATGATAATACAATATTTTACAAAAGGAGTGTTTAAAGTGAAGCGTGCTCTTTCCTGCTTCCTTTGACACGCATGTAAAAGGAAGGAGGAGAAGGAGGAGGAGGAAGGGGAGGACGAGGAAAAGAAAGAGAAAAAAAGGGAAAGAAGAGGAGGAAGAGGAAGGGAGGAGGAAGAGAAAGAGGAAAAGAAGGGAAAGGAAAGAGGAAGAGGAAGGGGAGAAGTGGGAAGCGGAGGTGAAGAAAGAGGAGAAAGAGGAATGGAAGGGGGAGGAGGAAGAGAAAGAGAAAGAAGAAAAGAAGGGAAAGGAAAGAGGAAGGGGAGAAGGGGGAAGCGGATGTGAAGAAAGAGGAGGAAGAGGAATGGAAGAGGAAAGGATGAGGAAGATAAAGAGAAAGAAGAAAAGAAGGGAAAGGAAAGAGGAAGAGGAAGGGGAGAAGTGAAGAAAGAGGAGGAAGAGGAATGGGAGGGAGAGGAGGAGGACGGATGAGAGGAGGAGGAGGAGGAGGAGAAAGAGGATGCTGAGGGTGAAACAGGTGTTGAAGGAGAAACAGCAGCTGGAGGATGAAAAATAAAACAGTATCTCGTGGGGAGCCAGGTCACGAGGGGTAAGGGGAAGGCGAGGGTGAGGCTGCTAAAGATAGACAAACATTGATGAGCAAGGGGGCGGAGGGGGAATGGTAAGGGATGAGGTAATGAGGAAGAGGCGAGGAAGGTAAGATGATGTAAATGAGGTGGTGGGTATTATACATGCATTAGAAGGGAAGACTCAGTACAGCATAATTGGTTTGCCGAAGAGTTCTCAAAGCAGTTGTACTCGATTGCATAAGCCCATAATCTTCCTTTTATATATTTTTTTACTTATATGTGACTTAATCCTCTTCTTTCCCTTCTGTCCTCCCTCCCTTCCTTCCTTCCTTCCCTCCCTTTCTTCTCTTCCCATCTTCCTTTCTTCCTTACATCTTCCTTCTATAATCCCTTCCTTCCTTCCCTCTCTTCTTATCTTCCCATCTTCCTTTCTTCCTTCCATCTTCCTTCTATAATCCCTTCCTTCCTTCCCTCTCTTCTTCTCTTCCCTTCTTCCTTTCTTCCTTCAATTTCCACCTCCTCCTCTTCCTCCTTCTCCCCATTCACTCACTTCCTCTTTCTCTCTGTTTACTTAAGCCCTTTCAAGCAGTGAGTGTCGGCACCTTAGAATGTAAATATGATAGCTTGTTTTCGGCAGGTGTTTTCTTTATAAATGCAGTATAGTGTTAGTTCCTTTTTGTCACTTGAATTCCATTGGCCAAAGTCTTTAACCGTAATGGAAAAATAGGGAAATACGTGAAGAAGGTATTTTAGTAATCGACTCAAGTTTCGGTCAAGGAGATCACACCACAGTTTCCTCTTTTCTGATCCGTGTTTAATGTCAAATATTAAGGAGACGAGTCTACTTTTCCGTCCGATATTTTTAACTTTTCGGTATGTGTTTTATTTTCGCGGCATTTTTACCTTTTACAGCTATTTTTTTTTATTTAGATACGCATTATTCTTTCTTTCCATGCATTTATAACATTTGTGTACATTTATCAGACCATTCATACAACCATACATTGAATTTCATAAGGTTTTAGTATAGTAACCTGTCACAAAACTACATGTCTGGAATTAGGAAGTAAGGTATGTTGGGGGTGAGGAGGAGGAGGAGGAGGAGGAGGAAAAAGAAGATGAAAAGGAGGGAGAGGAAGAGGAGGTGGAAGAGGAAGAGCAGGAGGAGGAAGAGGTGGAGGAAGAGAAGATGGTGGAAGAGGAAGAGCAAGAGGAGGAATAGGATAAGGAAGAGAAGGTGATAGAAGAGGAAGAGGTGGAAAAGGAGGAGGTGGAAGAGAAAGAGGAGGAGGAGGAGGAGGAAGAGAAGGTGGTAGAAGAGGAAGAGATGGAAGAGGAGAAGGTGGAAGAGAAAGAGGAGGAGGAGGAGGAGGAAGAGAAGGTGGTGGAAGAGGAGGTGGTAGAAAAGGAAGAGGTGGAAGAGAAAGAGGAGGAGGAGGGGGTGGGTGGAGAAACAAGAGGGAGTATGTATGTCGTATATAGAGAGAGTGATATATAGAGCAGCGATGGATGTGTATGGGCGGGGAGCTGGAGAGTGTATGGCCGCGAGTGGCTGTTTGCTGCACCTGTTTTTGTTGGCGGGGAAATATATGGGACACGGACGAGTGAGGGGAAAAAAGTGGCCATGGTTAGATAGTGGATTGGGTGGGTTGATGGAGGAGATACACGTGCTAGTGGTGGTGGTTGTTGTGGTGGTTGTTTTGATGATTATGTTAGTGGTTGAGGTGGTAGTGAAGTCCATTTTACTGTTATATTAATTTTCTTCTTTCTGTTCATTGCTGTCTCTGTATTTCTGAAGACACCACTTTATCTCTTTTTTAATTACTGTGTTAAAGGGGGCTCGCTGGTTAGAAAGTTAATAAGTTAGTGAGTATTGAATAGTTGTTCCCATAAGCTTTATTTAGATAGTTGAGAGTTGAGACAGACAAAGAGAAACAGACATATATAAAGACACAGACAGACACAGGGAGACAGAGACACAGACACAGAAACACAGATACACAAACACAGAGAGAGATAATGTGTGTGGTTTAAGTTTTTGCTGTTATATGCGTGTTATGCCCCTGAAAGATACCCTGCGCATTATTAATCCAGTTCCAGAGCGAATGTCTGCTTTTCACTGTACAAATATACGAAATAGCTAAGTAAACGTAGCATAGAACAATGAGAGATTCGGCAGGTGCTCGTATCTTACGCTAGGAGAGAAAGGAAGTCAGAAAAAAAAAATAATGACTGCTGGTTTACTTAATCTTGTACGGTAACATAATGAGGGTTTGCAGCCACTCGTATTTGCTTCACACACTCAAGGCAGTCACTCCACATTCTTAGTATTTCTTGCAGTAGATGTTTTCTTGTATCTTCGCTTCCGGTGCCTCCTCTTGGTGTTTTAACTCGTGTATTTCAGTGACGAATTTCCTGTGCTTACCCTGCATTAATTCTCGCCTTCTTATACTTATGGTGCGTCGTCTTGAAGCGTGCTCTGAAAAGGGTTCCTATTCTCTGTAAACAGCCAACCACGCTTTTCGTCTGTGCCAGTTCTGTGTCGCCTTGACGAGTGGGTCTTCCTCTTATTTATCTTTTCTGGCCTTTTTTCAGTCGCTCTCTTGACATTTTTTTCTCAGCCTAGCGGATTGATTTGAAGTGTTAAAACTAACCAGGAAGGTGACACATGGAGCTTTTAGTTTACGATAAAGGTTATAAAGAAATGGATCGTTAGGGAAAAATGGGTTAGTATTATGAAATAGTTTTAACACACACTGATCAGCATCTCTAACTTCTTTTTGCATGGTGCTCTTTCCTCTCATGACTATAATGTTACTTTTCTTTCTATTCTATTTGCTCCTGCCTTATCTTTTGCCTGTTGTCTTTCCCTGTCATTTCCTCCTTCTTTGCTCCCTTATTTCCTCATTTTTTCCCTTATATCTTACGTATTTTCCTCATCTTTACCCATCTACATCCCCATCCTCTCCTTACCATTGTTTCCCTTTCCCTTTTCCTCTTCTTTATCCTCTATACATTTTCATTTTTATCAGTCCATTGTTTTCCATTGTTTCCCCTTCCTCCTCTCATCTTCTTTCTTTCCTTGTCGGTCAGTGATGTACCCTCCCACCCTCCCGTTTCAAGCTTCTATTTCTTGCCGTAACTTCTTTCTTGCATCTTCAATGTTCGAGTCTACCTCTGTTGACTTGCCCTCATGCATATCAGTTCCGAATTTCATGTGCTAAATTTGCGTAATTCGTACCTTCCTGTATTTTGTTCCATCTCCTTGAAACATTCTCAAAAAAGCGTCTACATCCTCTGTAAACCGCCAGCCATGTTCTTCGTTTGTGTCAGTCCTGTGTCGCCTTGACGAGTGGGTTATGTGTTAGCTGTCTATTTTGGTCTCTTACGAATTGCCTTCATAACGGATCCCACTGCGGGGTGCTGAGACTTAAAACTCCCGGGCTTAGTGGCTTAGCGAGGACTTACACACTTGCACATCTGGCGCTTCATTCATCAAGTAAGGGTTGGCAGTATTGGGCTGGCCGGAATGAATGGGAACAGAGATTGGAAGGGCTTACAAATAGTAGGGAGGCACGGACGCGGCTCAGGGAAGAATTGCAAATCCTTTCAACGCTCGGCTTAGTGGCAGGATGCAGAGTTAAAGTATCGTTGTGAACATCTTAGTGCGCCTACCCAAGCTACTTCAAGCAGTTCCCAAGATTTCTTATTCATTGATATTCCTGGACTTGTTGATGGTAGTGTTGGCCCCTTTTTTGGTTCCTCTTATCATAGGTAAGGTGTAGCTAAAGTTGAGTGCATACGCTATAACTGCGCGTGGCTGCTGTGCTCATATCCGTCGCATTGGCCCTTTGAGTTTGTGGAGGGAGGAACCCATTACCCAGGGACACTATTTTTTTAAAGTCTACTTAGGCATACCATTGTTTATTAAATCTAGGAATAACGGTTCGGTTTTATTACATGTCAGGCAGCATAGGGCGAGCTGAGATTGGCAGTGACGAGAAGAAGGTAAAAATCATGCCCTGGGGAAAAATCGTGTCAGTAGTGAAAGAAAGAGCAGTCTGAAAAGCATATCTCTGAGACGAAGAGTGAAAGCGTTTATATGGATGACAGGAGATTCATACCTTAGTGATAACCAGGTGAGTAGAGAAAGGGAGAACGTGAAGTCTAAAAGTTCTCCACCCTAACCGTTTCCAAGATGTGGACGTAGAGAAAAGATGATGTGCGTCTGATAACGTAATCATCATACTAATCATGTCAGGGGAAGAATGAGCGAGCACTACTGCGAGGGAGAGAGTGAAATATAAGCATCCATGTGTGTTGGTCGTCCCTAAAGAGCGTGTATCAGTGATGGATGGAATTTGATGTTTCTCGGAAGATTTAATCATCATGCCGTGGGTAGCAATAGTGCGAGGGAGAGAGAGAAATCCAAGTAGTCCGGTGTGCTGATAGTCTCCGAAGCGTGTGATGTGTAAAGATGGAAGGTGGTGTGTTGCGAATGACATTACAGTATTACGCTGGAATCCAGAGAGCGTAAAATTAAAAACCCGGGCTGTGATCGTCTCCAGGGCATGTGTGCGGCGTATCAGAGAGCTATGAGGTGTGTGTCGGACTGCAGGGCGTGCGATGAAAGGCGAGTCTTGGAATATTCATAAAGAGTAAAGGCGAGGGAAGCATATTACAGCAACAGGGGTCAGGGAGCGCGGTCAGAGAATGTGATATAAGCAACATGGATTTTGCTTACACGACAAAGTAGGTTTAGGTTTATTGTACAGTACTATTTTTCTGAGATATACAATACTTCAAATGAAAGCGTTCGGTGATATGTGCTGTTTAACTATACTATTTAGAAGGTTATGTAATGTATTTCTAGTGGATGAACGTTTTTTTTTATAGTATAGGAAGCTGCTCAAGGGCAAAAACATAACAAGCCCGCTAAACACTGCTCCCATAAAGATGTAGAGTGGCCAAATGAAAGGTCAGGTCAAGGTTAAGGATATTACCGTCTCAAAAGGGGATGGAAATTGTGTTTACGATGATATATTTTTTACAGTATATATTTTTTACGGTATATATTTTTTTCGGTATATATTTTTACGGTATATATTTTTACGGTATATATTTTTTTCGGTATATATTTTTACGGTATATATTTTTACGGTATATATTTTTTACAGTATATATTTTTTACGGTATATATTTTTTTCGGTATATATTTTTACGGTATATATTTTTACGGTATATATTTTTTACAGTATATATATTTTAAGGTATATATTTTTTACAGTATATATTTTACGGTATATATTTTTTACGATGATACATTATTTACGGTATATATTTTTCTATGGGGAACTTACACTTGTAGGCATAGTGTACGACGATGTAGGATTTAAGTTCCATCCGCATTGGGTTGTCGGATTTATTTGTAATGCTTACACGATAGTTTTCACCTAAAATAAGTAAATACACCCTTGCGAAGTGTAGCTACATATCAAGTGAAGCTATCGACGAGTTGTTTCTCATTCGCCATCTCGTACATGAACTGAGGTTAGGCGAATATACAGCAATCTTCACTTTGAAACACCATTAATGAGTTCCCAGATCTTCTCTACCAAGTATAACAGTTGGGGTAATCAGTGAAGTTTTCCGTTAGTCAGAATGTATCCATCATTAGCTAGTGCAAAGTGATTAGTAACCAAATTTGCCAGATTGTCTTACTCAGCCTCTTATATTTACCGACTTCCGACACAAAAACTGTCTCGTGGACCCCAATAAGGAGATTCACTTATAATTATCGTTAAAATAGTTAACTCCTGATGTTTCTTGGCAATAGTTAGGCGTCAGAAACCGGTAAATACTATGCTCTGAGTATGATAATCTGGCAACGGTGTTAGTAACCTTATCTTTAACCATATACTAATCAGTGGTCATCAGTAAATTAACCAGCGTGAACTGTGTCTAGCTGGCGTGATGGCTGGGCGTGGGCGCGGCGTTAAGTAGATTAGATTATTGGTTATTACGGGGATCTGTTTAGGGCGATAGGATGGACTAATAAAATCGGATAACGGTTTTTCACCCCGTAGCTTTTAAAGGCGGTAAACCCATTAGCCTTATCAGAGCCTGTATGCGTGGAAGGCCCGACAAATAAACAAACAAAATATTAAGTAAAGGCAATACTGTTACATGAATCAACGCATAATAACATTTTTGCGGTTAAGGAGGCACTCTAGCAAACAAATAAAACAGGGAAATAAACAAACGAACAAAAAAATATACCTTCATAGATGCAGTATTAAAAGTGATAGAAGCAGAAATCAAGAAACAATCATATTTTTTTCCACCGTAATCTCTTCACCTACCAAGACGGAAAAGGTTGGACTATAACACTGATCATTCCTCCTGATGATAAGCCGAAAAGGAAAAGGCAAGGAAGTATCGCCGTAACTTAACTCATAACCGTGATTACGTGTTTTGTAAGTTCGTATGTACTAGCTTCTTAACGTCTACCGCCTACTTAAAAAACATGTAGCAAAATACCAAGAGGAAAAGGCAACGGTAAGTATTTGACTCGAACCAATACCAAAGACAAAAGGTATTATTTTTTTACTAGTATTCCATCCGCCCCAAACATTCTTGAACATTTACCAAAAAATAATTGAAGAACGTATCAGATTGCATTGGCTTACATTCTTCAGGGTATAAGGAACACCAAGTAGTGACAGTTCCCCCACTTAGAATTGTATATAATTGTACCTAATCACAGCACTCATTACTTCTAATTAGGCAAAGCAGGAGTTCGGAAAGAAAATATTCCTCCATTCCCCCATCACATTTAAATGAAAGAGTCCTGGAAGACAAATGAGAGATGAATGAGGAAGTGGAGAACTGAAGACCCTTTAAAAATAGAGTAAGTATTCCTTAGACAACCGTTGACAGGAATGACTAAAATCGACAACTTCTGAATGCTTATATAAATGCAGCATAAATTAACAAAACAATAGCAATGATTACAGCCTGAGAATAATTGTCTATTAAATGGATTGAGAACAATTGACTCCTTAGTGCGAGTGAAAGTTGAGGATTGGGTTTTCAGGCCTCTCTGGTAGACTGAAGAATGTTATTTGACTATCTCCTCCCGAAATTAACCTCTGATTTTGGACACTCCTTTAACCTCTGTTCGCCTTTTTTCTTTTTTGTAAAAAAAAATATATATATATATATGTTTCATTTGTGTCGGTGGCAGGGTACAAGCATGCCTAAAGACGACTGATTTACTATTCAGACGTGATTCGAGGTTCTGTGAGGTTCTCCGTTGACGATTTCTAGGGAAGGAGAGGAAGCCATGGCTCCCTGCATCCCCCCTTCCCTCCGCGTTCCCGAGTAGGCAACTTTGTTGGGTGGATTGATTGTCGAGTAATCAGCGACAAAGTGGGTGTTCAGAGTTAATTACGTGTCATTTCGGTGAGATAGGAAGCGGAGGTAAGGTGACAAACCACTTTTGGTTGCCGCGTCTGGTCTTCTTCAATAACTTTAGAACAAGTCAGTCCATCTGAAGAAATGCTGATTAACTTAGGAAAAGGCGATGAATCATCACCCCGAAAGAATGGATTAAAAAAATATATATATATATGATTTTCCTCAAAAGATATACACCGTAATTGTTTTTAAAATGTGATTGTGTAAGAAATGCTATGCCTTCAAGATAACTTTCCGTTTATACTTTAGAAGGTACACCTTTGTTTTAGATTAAGGTGTGTGTGGTGGACCTTCCCGGGCTACGACGGAGTGGCTTGTGTGACGAGATTATTCTGTTTACATTTTTTCTAAGTGAATTATAACCTGATTCCTCATTTTATATATACAGTATACAGAGTTTTTTTCAAGTTCAAATTGTATAGTATGGGGTTCAATATGCGGTTGAAAATTAGACCTCTTCATTTTCAAACGTGATATTACTTAAGTAGGGGGTGCGAACATTAATAAGTATTTCTTAGTGATTTGGGTCATAGTAAAACTTGGAAGTCACTGTAGACAAACGAATAAGAAGAAAAAAGAAGACTCATGAGAGTCAGAACAACCTCACCTTTTGTAAAGAAAATATGCACTTCTTTTATTTGATATCTAATTTTATGAAGTAGAAAGTTAAGTATTTTGAAGTGCTTTTATCTGGATTATTTTCATATTATACAGAACAACTTCAAAATATTTCGTAATGATGAAAAATAGCGTATTCTAAGGCGCCGCCAGACAGTGTTCAGTAATCTTTTTCGGTGTCCTCCTCCGCCTGTCGTAGTGGAAGCAGTTTGTTGCAAGCATTTTATTTTATTTCAAACGTGTATCATTTCCTCTGCTATTTTTGTGTTTAGACTGCAGTGGTAATTAAATAAGTGTAGTGAAAACTTCGTAAAATGAATTACATAAGTGAAGTTTTGCCTACATAAAATAAAACAGATATATTATGCTCCTGAAATATTACCGCCCTGCCTCTGGTGGAAGCGGACGTGCGACTTGCATGAATTTATTTAGCTCAACTTTTTTTTATCTTTTAGTGTAATTGTTTTAATTTTTATGTTATGTTGCTCATGATTCGCAATACGTGTCAGCTTCTTTATAATGCGAGTTGACTATGTAAATTATATTAATGATAATTATATAATGTTACTTGTGGTCTTATTGTTGTTATTACCATTATTATTATTATTATTATTATTATTATTATTATTATTATTATTATTATTATTATTATTATTATTATTATTATTATTATTATTATTATTATTATTATTGTGGTGTTGTTATTCTTGTTCTTGTTTTTGTTGATGCTGTTGTTGTTCTTCTTCTTCGTCTTCTTCTTCGTCTTCTTTGTCTTCTTCTGTGTCTTTGTCTTCTACATTTTTTCTACATTTTCTACATTTTTTTCTCCTCCTCATTCTCATCCTCCTCTTCCTATTCCTCTTCCTTTTCCTCCTCCGCTTCCTCCACCTCCTCCTCCTCTTCCTTCTCTTTCTCCAACTCTTCTTCCTCTTTCGCCTCCACTTGCTTCACCCCCAACCCTTCCACCACCACCACCACCACCATCACCACCGACCCACAATAATCAATGTAACAATCAGAAGAAAAGAATTTCCTTCCAATCCGTCGCTCCTTCCGTCCTTGTGCGTCTCCGTCACGTGACAAATTTTGGTATTTCCTGCTTTGTCTTTATTTTACGACGGTCGTGGGATGCGGGGAAGGTTCGCGCAATTCCTCGATATAAACTCAACTTTTCTCGGTCTTTTCTGTCTATGTTGTCTGGAAAAGATGGTGGGTCTTATCTTTACCTTTTGCTATATTTTTTTTTTACTTTACTTAACCTTTTACTCTACTTTTTTTTACTTTACTTTACATTTTACTTAATTTTTTTTACTTTACCTTTTACTCTACTTTCTTTTTACTTTACCTTTCACTATACTTTCTTTTACTTTACCTTTTACTATACTTTTTTATTTTACTTTTTGCTATACTTTTTTTTACTTTACCTTTTACGATACTTTTTTTACTTTACCTTTTACTATAATCTTTTTTACTTTACCTTTTACTTTACTCTTTTTTACTTAACCTTTTATTATCCTTTTTTTTTTTTTACAGCACAGAGAACAACTCAAGGGCAACAATAAGATGTAAAAAAAAAAGCCCGCTAGCTGTTGCTCTTATATAGTGATAAGTATAGAGTGGCCAAAAGAGAGGTCAATTTCGGATGGAGAGGTGTCTTGATGCACTCTTCTTGAAAGAGGTCAAGTCATAGGCAGAAGGAAATACAGACGAAGGAAGGCTGTTCCAGAGTTTACCAGTAAAGGGGATGAAAAAATGAAGATGCTGGTTAACTCTTGCATAAGGAGTTTGGACAGTTTAGGGATAAGCATGAGTTGAAAGTCGTGTGCAGCGGGGCCGCGGGAGGGGGGAGGCATGCAGTTAGCAGAGTGAAAATATCGATAGAAGATAGAAATAGATGCAACATGGCGGCGGAATTTAAGAGGTAGAAGGCTGTCAGTAAGAGGAGGAGAGCTGATGAGACGAAGAGCCTTAAGGCACGATTCCACCGAGGCAACATTTTGGCAACATGTGGCATGCTACATTGTCGAATAAACCAAGTGCGTTTCCACCAGTTCATCAGAAGGCAACATAGAGCATGCAACTGTGTGGCATGCGACAGGTGGCAACATGTTGCCGTGTTGCCTTGCCGCATGCGACAAGTTTTAGCTTGTTGCCTAGTGTTGAACGCCTTTCCACCATTCACGGGAAACAAACCTTGTTGAAAACAACAAAATGAATTGGCCCCTAGAAAAAAAACGGGATATTTATAGAAAACTACAGGAAACATACTGTCCTATGGGATATACGCTTAAAAGACTACAAGAATAACCATGCAAAATTAGATGCACTGCGGGAATTAGCAGAAAAATTCAACTGTGACGTGGAAATGATAAAAAAAGATCAAGAATTAATAATAATAATAATAATAATAATAATAATAATAATAATAATAATAATAATAATAATAATCAACAGTGTATTCGGAAACAATATAGATTTTTCTCCCTCAAAGACTATTTTTCTTTAATCTCTGCCTTTATTTCCTCTTCCGTCTCCTCCTCCTTCATCTCCTCCTCATGCCAACATTCTTAAACATTTCGTCCACCAAGTTCAAACATTTGACAGGGCTTTCGTTTGCGTTGTGGGCATTTCCAGGGGTAGTTTTGCGACCCTGGTGGTAGTGTGACCCTTTCTCTGTACCGTGAACGTAAAGAAACATATTTGACAAGGCTTTCGTGGACGTTGTTTTCTCTTTTTATTTTGCGAGCATTACACAGCTTTAGATATGAGGCAGCATCTACCGCCTGCTGAGACATCGTGTAGACAACTGGCTTAGTTTTTGTTGAATTGGTGGAAAAGGTTTTGTTGGATTCAACATTCAACACAGCATGTAGAATGCAACAAGCAAGAACGATGTTGCCTTGTCGCAGGCAACATGTCTCCTTGTTGAAAGCCGCATTCAACATTCTTGTTGAAAGCCAGTCATGTCGCATGCTACATGTTGCCCGTGTTGCCTCGGTGGAATCGCGCCTTTAGACTCCACTCTGTCCAGAAGAGCTGTGTGAGTGGAGCCTTACCTTTTATTATACTATTTTTTTTTTTACTTTACCTTTCACTATACTTTTTCACTTTACCTTTTACAATACTTTGTTTTTACTTTACCTTTACAATACTTTTTTACTTTACCCTTTGTTTACTGTTTACTTTACTTTTTACTTTACATGAGACAGTTCAAGGCCAAATAATGTATGAAAATATACGTAACACACAAATATAAACCGATATTCAAAGGATTATTTAATTTGTGTCTATTGTCTGAAAAAGAAGGCATGTGTCTTTTTATGATGTTATCCTTTACCGGAGACACTTCAAGTCCAAATAACACAAGAGAAATATCCTTAACCTAAAAGTATGACCCGCTGTATATATACGATATGATGGGTTATGCGGATTTTCAGAAGAGAATTGTAAAATTTGTAGGGGTTAAGAAAGATATACTTTAATTGCCTTTTTAGACGTGTAATTGAATTTATCAGGAAAAGAGGGGAAAAGGTAAGAGGTCAAATGAAAAGAAGAGGAGGAGAGGAAAAAAAAGGAGGAGGACTAGGAGGAGCAGGAGCAGGAGGAGAAATTTACTATATGAAAGTCACATTCTATAGTTTTAAATGCTTAGATTAACAACATTAGGAATATGAATAGAGGAGAGTGAAGATGTAAAATAAGAAAGATGAGGAGGGGAAGCAGGACAAGAAAGAGCAAAGAGAAGGAGGAGAAGAAGAACAAGTTGGAAGAGAAAAAGGAGAAAGAGAAAAGAAGAGAAAAAGCAGGAGAAGTAGGAAGAGGAAAAGGGGAAAGAGAAAAAGAGGAAAAGGAGAGAGAGAAAAAGAGGAAAAGGAGAGAGAGAAAAAGAGGAAAAGGAGAAAGAGAAAAAGAGGAAAAGGAGAAAGAGAAAAAGAGGAAAAGGAGAGAGAGAAAAAGAGGAAAAGGAGAAAGAGAAAAAGAGGAAAAGGAGAAAGAGAAAAAAGAGGAAAAGGAGAGAGAGAAAAAGGGGAAAAGAAGAAAGAGAAAAAAGAGGAGGAGCAGGAGAAGTAGGAAGAGGAAAAGGAGAAAGAAAAAAGAGGAAGAGGAAAAGGAGAGAGAGAGAAAAAAGAGGAACAGGAGAAGTAAGGAAGAGGAAAAGGAGTAAACGAAAGAAGAGGAAGTGGAGGAGGAATTGTGTGTTTTCGGTTCCACATAATTCCCGGATGGAGAGTCACACGGCCAACACACATCGTAATTAAGGTCACGAAGGCAATTAGCGTTACACTACTATTAAATTCCCACGCGCGATTCACCTAAACTACTTTTTGTTTTGTGGGTCTGAATGCTCATGAAAAGAATTAACTCCACATCAGTCTGACAATATCACGTTGTCATGCTTAGAGAAACACACACACACACACACACACACACACACACACACAGAGACAGAGACAGAGACAGAGAGAGAGAGAGAGAGAGAGAGAGAGAGAGAGAGATGTATAGCAATAGTTTTTAATGCCTTCCTGTGTAATGCGAGTTAAGTGTAATTACTTAAAATGTAATTACCAAAGTATACCCATGAAGAGGCAATGGAGCGTGGAAGTATCTAAAAGAGGGATTATTTGTTTATTATTATTTTTATTTATTCATATATTTATCATTAACATTATCATTATTGTCGTACTACTACTAATACAACTACTACTACTACTACTACTAATAATAATAATAATAATAATAATAATAATAATAATAATAATAATAATAATAATAATAATAATAATAATAATAATAATAATAATAATAATAATCTATCTTTTACAGCCATTTTGAAATACAAATTTTTGTTTTATTCAGAGTACAAGTGCCTCTACTATATTCCACTTTAATAATATGCTTCCGGGTAATACCTCAGCACCGCGTCGTTCAACATATTTGACAGCTTCCATAATCGCTAAATACATCGGCACAATTACTCTTAAATAGCGCTGGGCGTACCGAAAATTGTGGGTCCTCGTCCTCAGCGTTAAAGGCGAACCACCATCGGGAAAGTAAAGCAATGATGTCAAAGCAACAGAGAAGGAGGAGGAGGAGGAGGAGGAGGAGGAGGAGGAGGAGGAGGAGGAGGAGGAGGAGGAGGAGGAGGAAGAAGAAAGGAAGTGGAAGGAGGAGAAGGAGGAAGGAAAAGGAGGAGGAGGTATAAAAAGAGGAGGAGGATAAGGAGGGTGAAGGGAAGTGGAAGGAGGAGGAGGAGGAAGGAAAAGGAGGAGGAGGTAGAAAAAGAGGAGGAGGATAAGGAGGGTGAAGGGAAATGGAAGGAGGAGGAGGAGGAAGGAGAAGGAGGAGGAGGAGGAGGAGGAAGGAAAAGGAGGAGGAGGTAGAAAAAGAGGAGGAGGATAAGGAGGGTGAAGGGAAGTGGAAGGAGGAGAAGGAGGAAGGAAAAGGAGGAGGAGGTATAAAAAGAGGAGGAGGATAAGGAGGGTGAAGGGAAGTGGAAGGAGGAGGAGGAGGAAGAAGAAAGAAAGTGGAAGGAGGAGAAGGAGGAAGGAAAAGGAGGAGGTATAAAAAGAGGAGGAGGATAAGGAGGGTGAAGGGAAGTGGAAGGAGGAGAAAGAGGAAGAAGAAAGAAAGTGGAAGGAGGAGAAGGAAGAAGAAAGGAAGTGGAAGGAGGAGAAGGAGGAAGGAAAAGGAGGAGGAGGTAGAAAAAGAGGAGGAGGATAAGGAGGGTGAAGGGAAATGGAAGGAGGAGGAGGAGGAAGGAGAAGGAGGAGGAGGAGAAGGAGGAGGAGAAACAGCAGTGTTATCTGAAATAGTAAACAGGAGGAGAAGCAGGAGATATTGGTGCAGAATAGTAGCAGTAGTAGTAGTAGTAGTAGTGGTAGTGGTGGTAGTAGTAGTAGGAGGAGGAGGGGGAGGAATAATATAAATGAAGTAAACTGATGTCTTCTTACTGTGGTTTTATACATGAGGCATTGCATTGTTTTGACCCCCCGTTACAAAGGCCAACACGTAACGCTTTCCCACGATTAATTCACGTGTCAAAGAGTTGTGAGCGTGGGTGTGGCCTGCCCGTGTTGGTCGTGTCGCGTGTGAGGGGGCGCGGCAACGCTTTTAGCCTTTTCGCAGCTTTACATACATCTGAAATCAGTCGGCGTGCAAGAACGTGATTGATTTTTGAAGGCCGCGTGCTGGGGTGGTATATAATGGAATGCGGTAGACAGGTAAACAGACAGACAGACAGATAGGCAGACAGACAGACATACATGGAGACTCGTTTTGGCAGGCCGAGACATTAATGGAAACAAAAAAAATATATTGATTCAGACAGGCAGATGATGGAATGTGATAGACAGATCAACATGCAGACAGACAGACAGACATAGGCAGACAGACAGAGACATGAAGACTTTATAGGCAGACAGAGACATTATGGGAAACGAATACAAACAGGCAGATGATGGAATGCGATAGAGAGATAAACCTACAGACAGACAGATAGATAGGCAGACAGAGACAGACATGAAGACATACATAGGCAGAGACATTAAGGGAAAAGGGAAACAAATACAGACAGGCAGATTAACTAGCAAACACAAACGGAGGTATAATCAGACCAAAAAAATACAGAGATTCAGAAATTTAGATTAGCTTGTTAGCCAGAATTACGCATATAGGTTACAAAAAAAGTTTAATATATATGGTTGCATTATTCATTTAAAAAAAAAGTATTGTGCAAAAGTTATGTCCCACAAAATAGCACAGAAATTTCTATTCAGTTGAGTAAACAAAAATATTTACAACAGACTGAAAACATCAAACAAAAACCACTACATAATAATTCTCGAGAGAGCAAACAACATGGACCAAGGTTATTCGCAAAAGAGAAGCACAGACATTGGCAGACACAGACAGACAGACATGGTATAGTTTGTTTATGAGTTCTGTGCATCCAAATTGCTCCTAGACAGCTTGTACAAATTTTCTTTCTGTCTATTACCATTACATCTTGTGTATTGTTAACGTATTCTTTGTTATTGATTCATTTTTACGCTAAATTCCCAAACTTCCTCCCTACCCACTTACGTAACCACCTACCATCCTAACTTATCTACCTGTCTAACTACCCACTTACCTACTCGCCTGTCTGCCTACCTACCTACCTACATACATACATACATACATACCTACCTTCCTCCCTGGACCTATACACAGACGCTATCAACACAGGTTCTATTTTTACAGCGCCATAAAGCCCCAGTTAAAGCTATTGCGAATGGGTGACACGTATGGACGATTTAAACAACTCAATAGATTACGAGAGGGGAAAAAATAGCAATGCATTGACGTCAAGATATACCCCACTTACCATGCATAGATTTTGTAGCTCCCGCAGTCCCAGATGATCCATGCAATCAGGGGAGTGTGCTAGCCCGTGCGTGGGGAGGAATTGTGAGGGTGTGCGATTGTTTGGGTGGGGAGAATGTTTTCCTGTGTGTGTTGTGGGGTTGCGTGTGAGTGGGAGGGGGGGGTTGCTTGTGTGTTTGGGGGAGGGAGTGATGTGATATGGTGTGTGTGTGTGTGTGTGTGTGTGTGTGTGTGTGTGTGTGTGTGTGTGTTAAAAAGAGGGAATAGACGAGAGAGAGAGAGAGAGAGAGAGAGAGAGAGAGAGAGAGAGAGAGAGAGAGAGAGAGAGAGAGAGAGAGAGAGAGAGAGAGAATTATTTATACTTCCATGTACCATTTCCGGATTATCCTCATCATCCTCACCTTTACATTACAAAAATAGTCTGTTGTCATAAGAGATTCCCCAGCGTGGCCCACATTGCTCTGTATGGTGTTGTGTGTGCTCCATCCTGTTACGTCAAATGCTCCAGTTTTCATCTATCCCCCTAGTCATGTATCTGTCTGCCCTGGCCCCAATAATTTCTAGGTTTTTACGTTTTCTCTTTAGTTCTCCATCCAATAGCGGTTATGTACCCTGCCCAACTCCATTCTTTTCTTATAATCGGAATTTTCCTCTAATCCAAGATGCTCACCCTCTGTAATTCCATGTTATATCCAGAATTTTTCCCCCCATTCCTCTTTGTACGCTTCTTAGCTTTCTCTCTGAACTTTCAGTGAGGCGTCAAGTTTCTGGGTCGTATGTTAGGACCGGCAGGATGTCCAGTTGTAGACTTTTCTTTGCAGGACAAGTAGCAAGTTGCTAATCATGGAATTACTATAGAAAATCCCCAGTGAAAATCTGAAAGCTGGTCTGAAGATAAATATAGAGAAAACTAAGGCAGTTCTTAATAATCACTTTGCAGGAAAACGCAATTATCGGAATCTAATCATTTTGAAAGCGTAAAGGAAGTACACATCGTGAACAGACAGTCAGTGAAAATCAAGCCAAGCGTTTACGTCGACTTAATTTGCATTAATTATTTGGTCAAGAAGTTCAAGAAGTATTGTTTTTCTTTAATCTCTCAAATGATTTGTTCCCGACTATTATGTTTTCCGGCAAACTGATTATTAAATTAGCATTACCTTCGTTTCTTTCATATGTATCTTCAGACCAGCTTTTGGATTAAAACTGTTGAGTTCCTCAACCATTCTTTTTTTTAAATATTCCTCAAAAATACTTACCAACACTGTATCGTCTCAGAATCCATAGTCGTCAAGTTGTTCACCATCTGTCTCGATTCTCATGGTGTCCGAAGAAATTCGTAAATACGCTATAGCTGCGCCTAGCCTCAGTGCTCATATCCGTCCCGTTGGCCTTTTCAGCCTGAGGTGGGAGAGAACCATTTACCCAACACAGGGCAAGTGTGACATTCTGGTTACTACTGTAGAGCTTCCCCTTGTTTCCCAGGTACCCTTTTATCGACCATCTCGAAAGGAGCGTAGGTACTCTTTCCTACCATATATGCTCCATTTATCCTGTGTTTCCGCCCATTGACATTTCTTTATATTAATTGCCGTTATTATGTCGTCTATATTGTTATGTTCCTATTGGCGGTTCTGTCATACGTTATAAAATTATGATTCCCTGCAGTGATATCTTCATTTCCCTTTGTACATCAGCAAAGCAAATAAACAGAGAGAGAGAGAGAGAGAGAGAGAGAGAGAGAGAGAGAGAGAGAGAGAGAGAGAGAGAGAGAGAGAGCAAAGGTCCGTAATTTCTGGGGGGGCTAGTGGGACTGTAGGACCCCCAGTGTATTCTACATTGACCTGAAAATGCTCCTAAAAGTACTTGTTAATAAAAAAATTCCACCTGTGCATTCTCACTTCGCTCGCTCTCCCCCCCCACCCCCCCCCCTGAACCTGTGATACCCTCTAGCCCTCCCAAAAAATCTGCCAACATTACGGGCCTGAATAGTTCTCTTTTCTTGATACGAGTACTAGTTAGAATACCACATACAGAGCTGCGAGCATACGCTAAGTTTCCCCCGTACAAATCAATAGGGTGGTTGAAACGAAGGAGTTCCCGCTGCACCAAACCACAGAAAACGGACTCTTGGGTAACAAAAAATGGGTAGCATATGGAAGACTAGAGTATTTTGCCTGAGATGGAATTACATTTGCTTGCATTTGCTTATTCAGTAAAATAATTTACAGTAACGCTGTTCCTGTAAACTTATCTAAACTTATGTAAACTTATCATCATATACATAATTCAGTGTTGTAGCATACATCAGAGGGTGTAGGGTATGGAAATAAATACCTTACATTATATATGTTACAGTAAAATCTTCAAAACAGTAAATTTGTAAATTTCCTTGAATTATCAGGAAATTTAAAAAGTGACTGTTTCAGTCAGTAAATTCACAAAATTACTAAAAAAATTAGGTTAGGTTGGTTAGGCTAGGTTAGGTTAGTTGATGCGCCATTAAATTTGTAAATTTCCTAAATTTCTTAGTTTACAAATTTACTGGAGCATCAACTAACCTAACCTAACCTAACCAACCTAACCTAACCTAACCTAACCTAACCTAATTTTTTTAGTAATTTTGTGAATTTACTGACTGAAACAGTCACTTTTTAAATTTCCTGAAAATTCTAGGAAATTTACAAATTTACTGTTTTGAAGATTTTACTGTAACATATATACATTTTTTACAACCACGGAATAGTATCAAGACTTTTTTTGTCGTAGATTCGCTTTAACTCCGAACACCTGATTGAGTCACTGGCCTTCAAACACACTTCCGCAGGGATAGAATCAGCCCTTGGACACACACACACACTCTCTCTCTCTCTCTCTCTCTCTCTCTCTCTCTCTCTCACACACACACACACACACACACACACACACACACACACACACACACACACACACACACACACACACACACATTTACTCACTCACCTAGGCTAGCCAAGTATAAGTTAGAATATGTTTGTTAGTAGCTCCTTATTCTCGCAGATCTTTTCATGCTTATTTTCTCTCCTTTACAGTCATTGGCGTTGCAATTACTATCGGAAAGTAGTAATCATGAACAGCCTTTGACATGGGGCGAGAATGGGTCTGGGCTGGGCACGAGGGTCTGAATTCTGAACTTTCATTGAGCCCTTCAGATGCCCCCCTCCCCCTTAGTCACCACCAGCATATCCTTCATCAACTAGGACAACAAGAAGACTGTACTAAGAGCTGTCATCAGTAAGCTGGCCCAGAAAACCTTCACTACAGAGAAAGGTAAGTCGAATTTTGCTTCTTTATGACTTTCGTTTAATTCTGCATTGACGTATATATATATATATATATATATATATATATATATATATATATATATATATATATATATATATATATATATATATATATATATATATATATATATATATATATATATATATATATATATATTGTGTGTGTGTGTGTGTGTGTGTGTGTGTGTGTGTGTGTGTGTGATTCTGAGCTTGGCCCGATCTGTCTACCATAAAATTTTCTCTCAAAAGAACAGATACTGAACTTTTATTGTGGAATCTGTTCTGGTGCTTATTTTTTGTAGTTCTTAGCCGAGGGGAAAGACTCAACGTGGCACATTTTACGAACTGTCGGATCGTAATTGTGACGAAAAAATATCTCTCTCCTTTGTGTTTGTGGCTGTGACAATAGGGGAAAAGTCTATAGGAAGTTTTTGGATGCATCTGGCCATAAACATCAACCCTCCTTCTCCTAACGACTCTCAGTATTTAAGGAAAGGGAACAGAAAGGGAACATTCATTTCATTGTGTTTTATTTCAGTTCTCTTTATTCGTGTAGATTCAAAACAAGCATTTCTGCTCCCCCCTCCACCGCCTACCAGTCACACACATCCCATCGGCACAAAAGATATTGAGGTTTTTAGACTCTCCATAGTTTTTGAGTGTCCAAGATTTTCCTCCGTATAATCAGGCTCAGTCGAACAACCTTGCCGTGCATAAACATACTGATAGTCTTTTGAGGCGAGGCTGAAAATACGGACTTAATACCGCAACTGCAACCTCGAATACAAAGGCGGAACGAAGTGCAAAAGATTGGGGATTAAAATAACGAAAGAAAAGAATATTAAGAGAGAGAGAGAGAGAGAGAGAGAGAGAGAGAGAGAGAGAGAGAGAGAGAGAGAGAGAGAAAAATATGGGACAAAAGTTGCATATTTCTCCTGTCATAAGTGAAGTGGATGGAAAGAGCAACAGAATTTTCCGTCTCATACCATAACAATTCCTTGGCTTGTGTCTTTATTAATTCCCTTAAGTTTTTGCTCATTTTTTTCTTACTCGGCATGTTAGCGAGTATGTATTTTTTAGTGTTATTAGTGGCTCCAGCACAAAAAAGGGAAAGGGTAGATAGAAAATATAAACTAGCATCGCCTGCTCCATTGTGGTGACATCTTATTTAAGAGTCTGTGCTACGGATCCAGGAATAAATGTTTTCCAATGTATTTCGTTATCTTTTCTACTTTAATCTGATTTTAATCAGATAGATAGAAGTAGAATAATTGTAAATACGTAGGAAAGGGTTAGTTAAGAATAGTCAATAAGATGTTACGAAAAAAATTGTAAGTTGTCTTAGTTCTTTCAACTGATTTATGACAAATTTGCACCGCTGATCCGAAAATGACACTCGTTTCTCTCGATCAGGTCAGGTTTTTGTGCTAAGTCGATTTTTTTTTTAAATCCGATTTTATAACTAAATCAATTACATTTTTGTGACCTTCTCGGTTGATTCTTGTTAACATTTCTCATCCGAAATAGGTTTTTAAGATATAAATCGTTTTCTAACACAATTCATTAATTAAATGTTACAAAAAATGATAAGTGTACATTGAATAGTAGACATTGATAAAGGTAAGTACACGTAAACTGGATATTAGGTCATCATTGTTCAAAATTCAGGGCATGAACTTCGTTTCCTCGAACTCCTAGAATGCTCAGAGGTAGGGATGTCTCTCTTCAGAGTCCATCAGTAATCAGCCATCGTGACTGCATCCCGGCGTCCCTGATACTCCATCTCTTTTATGTCCTGATGGAAAAGCGACAGTTACATCACGCAGAGATGGTAGAGGCAGCCTCTCCTTGAACGCCAGAACCGCCCCTCACTACTATCAAGGCTCAGTTTCTAGAGTTGTTTGTCGGAAACAGGCAACATAAATAGATATATACATAGATACATTTTGAATTTTACTTTTCATGGGTCGGCTAGTATTATTTGTTCTTTATATATTATTTGTATTTTAAATGTAAGATTCTCTCTCTCTCTCTCTCTCTCTCTCTCTCTCTCTCTCTCTCTCTCTCTCTCTCTCTCTCTCATTTATATTGCTGAGTGATATATTACGTGTAGGCAGATATTGGTGTCTGATGAGCCTACACACACACACACACACACACACACACACACACACACACACACACACGCACACTCAAAGTCACACACAAAGAACCCAAAAATCATAACATAACAGAGAGGGTGGAGAGGGAGAGGGAGAGGGAAAGGGATGAAAGAAGGGGGAGAGAACATAAATTCGAAAGGTTTGCGCCAGAATACTAAAAAGATACATTGGCACTAGAGTCCAGTGTAGGGCGCGCCGGCTCTCCAATCAGACGGCACTTCAGAGGAGGCAACAGGTGTGTGGAGGGACGCGTGGACCAGAAGGGAGAGGGAGAGAACTGAGCTGGAAGGGAGGGAAGAGCTGGCTGATGACGGAGGGAGGGAGGGAAAGTTGGTTAGGAATGTGGAAGAGGGGGAGAGAGTGAGAGTGAAAGTGAGTGTGTTTGAGTGTGTGTGTGCGTGTTAACAACGTGGAAGGTAAGATATTTGATACGGAAAGATAAAGTGTCAGAGAGAGAGAGAGAGAGAGAGAGAGAGAGAGAGAGAGAGAGAGAGAGAGAGAGAGAGAGAGAGAGAGAGCGATTAATAAAGAGAGAAAGAGAAAGTACAGTACCGGACAACAATGATAAAAAGGGAGAGGAACAGGGAACATAAGGGAGAGAGACGTATAAGAGAGACAAATAAGGTATAAGAGTTGACTTGGGAGGAAGTGAACAAATGGCACAGTGGGAAAACTTGAACTGAGGAGGGAAGAGAGGTAGCATTTAGGGAACATAAGGGAGAGAGACATTTAAGAGAGACATATAATGGGGAAGAGTTGATTTGCGAGGAGGTGAGCAAATGGCACAGTGGGGAAACGTGAACTGAGGAGGGAAGGAGGAAGCGAATAGGACTGAGAGTGATGATATAATGAGGCAGATGTGATAATGTAGAGGACGAAAAATTAATGAATGAATGAAAAATGAATGCTTAATGAGATAACAAGGGTGCTAATTACTAACTTTTAAGACACAGAAGTTTTAGGAATGTGAGAAAAAATGGACAGAATTAACGAGCGCAAGAGAGTACCAAACGGGTCACTATAAACTACTACAAAAATATAAGTGAAATTAAATATATATCAGCAAAGTCTGTATGTTTGTTTGTTTGTTGTTGTTTTTCCTTCCTTCCTTCCTTCCTTCTCTCTCACTTTCTCTTTGGACACAACTATGAAAAAATATAAAAATTGTATTCCTGCCATTATACGAACGTTTTATTTCATCAATTTTCAACCATTATCCTTTTCAAAGCCTCAATTCCTACTTTTTCTATTCTCTTCTTTCACAAATCCAGTCAGTTGGTCTTGTGTGTGTGTGTGTGTGTGTGTGTGTGTGTGTGTGTGTGTGTGTGTGTGTGTGTTTCTATCTGCTCAACATACACTTTATCTATCTATCTATCTACCTATCTATCTATATGTATCTATGTATCTCTCTATCCATCAGTGTATCTATAAGGGTCTTGATCGTCCTTGTATAGAGTAAACCTTCCATCTGCACGGGTTCGTTCACTCCTGTATGAGCATAAGAACGGATTTTGTTTAGAACTTTGATTTGCTCGTTCTTTGGTTTCTTTCCTTTATCCTTAACGAAACGTTCAATCCAGTGAATGTTATCGTAAAAGGTTGAGGATATCAAACCCTCCCTTCGAATTGCAATCATGGTGTATTGGTGTATTCAAGCTAACTTATTCATGGCATGGCTACTCTTTATTGTTATCTATTATGGAAGCGGCGATGAGCGGGCTATTTTTGTACTCTTTTTGTTACCCTTCAGCCGTGTCCTTTGATGTAAAAAAAAAAAATCCGTATTTCTCAATCGAGTCATTTTAGCCTGTCAGTGCAGCGCCCCCATATTGTACACTTCTCTCAAATTCTCTTTCAGTGTTATCCAGACAACTCTAAAAAAAAACTGATTTGTGTCTTTCAACGTTCCTCATTATGTACTATTTATTAGCAGTTTCCTACTATTTTCATGCAAACTTTCGTGCTGCCGTGCCTTGCCTCCCGTGCCGTAAAGTCTTAACATTATCGTATATTTGCATATGTACCGCAAACTGACTGACACACACAAAAAATAGTTCTTGTAGACTTTCCTCATTCTCGAGACGTGAAGGGAGGAATGTTATTAAGAATATTCAAATACCTCGCAAAACTTTAACCAGCCACTGTTGAACACACACACACACACACACACACATATACACACACACACACACACACACATATACACACACACACACACACACACACACACACACACACACACACACACACACACACATACACACACACACACACACACACACACACACACGTTCCCTATCAAGAGTGCACCCAGCAAGTACCAAAATCTAGCAATGATTTTACGTGCATAAAATAGTAGGTAATTTAGTTTGTCAGACACTATTTTGTTGCAATAGTCTTAGTTTGGGAGGCAATTTTACGATAGACTAGGCACGCACATTACCCCCCCCCCCCTCTCTCTCTCTCTCTCTCTCTCTCTCTCTCTCTCTCACTCACCTTTATACCAAGTTTTAACAAGTTTAACCTTTACAGAAATGATCCTCCTCCTCCTCCTCCTTCTCCTCCTCCTCCTCCTCTTCCTCCTACTACTCCTCCTCCTCATCATCATCAACATCTTCATCCTCTTCCTCCTTTTCTCCTACCTCCTTTACTTACCATTAAAACATGAGCACAACAGTATTTTTAGTAACACACATTCAGTTTCATTTTTCCGCTTTCTTTATTACTCCAACCTTTAGTACTTAACCTCTTTTGTCTACCTTTTTTCCACCTTTATTTATTTACTGTTTAACCCCTTTTGCCTTCTCTTCCTTTTTTTCTCCTTTATCTCTTATTTTAGTACTTTTTTATGTGTCACCTCACTGCACTTCCCCTTATGCCTTATTAATTTTTCTTGTTCTCTTTCTCTGTATTTTACTTCCTCTTACATCTTTTTTTCATCTTTCTTCTGCTATTTCCTCCCCCCTTCCCTCTCTTCTTTTTCCTTTTTTTTCTACACTTCTCTTCCCTCTCCATGTTTTCCTTTTTTTCTACGTCTTTCTTCTCCCACGTCATAAATTTCACCTCTTCTTTATCTTCATTCACCTGTTTTTTCTCTTTTATTTTCCACACCCCATTTCTTTCATTATCCACCCTTTCACTTCCTCTTCCTCGTCTTCCTATTCTGCCTTCTTCTCTACCTCACATCTCGTCTCTCCCTTTGCCTTCTCTTCTTCCTTTCCCTTCTACATTTCTTCCCCTCTTCCTTTTACATCTTTTCAATCTCACCCAAGTAGTCAGCAAACAGGTTTAGGAGTACAGTACCCTTAGAAATAAAATACTTGAATATCTTGACACCTAAACATCCATCCATTGTCACAACTCTTCACACGACACACACACGGTCCCCTTGAGGAGTAAGCAAGCAGGAACACAATGACTCAGAATAATACAGCATGACCCACATTCTCAAACATTTCGGGACTCACACACTCACATTTAATAAGTCTTTCAAAGAGGTAGTGAGTATTTCCATGGATACCTTTATAGGCCTAGTGATAGTTTAACGAGGCATCTGCACCATAACGTAAAAGAACACTCAGGAGAACACGGCTAATCTCCTTTGTGGCCCTGGGAAAGAGTTGAGGTGAGAGCCAGGAGCGTCTGAGAATATGGGCCCAGGAGTAACAGGCGTGTGGTGACCTACCGTTGGTGAGCTGCTCGCCCAGAGGGATGAGGAGGGGCACCAGCACGTTGACAGCCATGGCCACACCTGCCGGGGAGAGGGGTGGTAGTAGTATTAGTAGTAGTAGTGGTGGTGGTAGTAGTAGAGGTAGTAGTGGTAGTAGTAGTAGTGGTGGTGGTGTGGGTATTAGTAATTGTAGGAAGTTGTTATCGTATCCCGTCTTCCTTCTCCTCCTCTTCCTCCTCCTCCTTCTCCTCCTCCTCCTCCTCCTCCTCTTCCTCTTCCTCCTCTTCCGCACCTTCACTCTTAATTGCAGCACGAGGATGTTGTGGTATGCAGACCATCTTGTGTGTGTGTGTGTGTGTGTGTGTGTGTGTGTGTGTGTGTCAGCGGTAAACACAGGAAGGAAAAAAACATCTAATAAAAGTGTCAACAACAGCAAAAACAACAAGAACAACAGCTATAACTATAATACAAATAATAATACCCACCGCCACCACCACGACCACCACGACCACTACTACAAACTTTTACGATGAAAGGCCGAGGAGGAGGAAAAGAAGAGGGGAAAGGAGCCGAGAGGGGAAAAAAGGAGGCGAAGGAGGCGAGCGAGGGGAGGGTCGTTAGTAAGAAAAGTCAGGTTATGGCGCTTAACTTTCGTCCGTGACCTGGGAACGTGATAAGAGCTCTAGTACGTGGGGGGGGAGGGAGAGACGAAGGGCGGGTGAGTAGGGAGAGGGGAGCAAGGAGGCCATTAGAGGGAAGGGAAGGGTTAAGGCGGCAGCGTGGGAAGCTTAAGGTCATGACGTCAGGGAGGGAAGGAAGAAGAGAAGTGGAGAATGGAGGGCAGGAAGAAGAGAAGTGGAGAATGGAGGGAAGGAAGAAGAGAAGTGGAGAATGGAGGGAAGGAAGAAGGGAGGTGGGGAATGAAGGGAAGGAAGAAGGGAGGTGGGGAATGGAGGGAAGGAAGAAGGGAGGTGGAGAATGAAGGGAAGGAAGAAGGGAGGTGGGGAATGAAGGGAAGGAAGAAGGGAGGTGGAGAATGGAGGGAAGGAAGAAGGGAGGTGGAGAATGAAGGGAAGGAAGAAGGGAGGTGGAGAATGGAGGGAAGGAAGAAGGGAAGTGGAGAATGAAGGGAAGGAAGAAGGGAAGTGGAGAATGGAGGGAAGGAAGAAGGGAGGTGGAGAAGGGAGGGAAGGAAGAAGGGAGGTGGAGAATGGAGGGAAGGAAGAAGGGAAGTGGATAATGAAGGGAAGGAAGAAGGGAGGTGGAGAATGAAGGGAAGGAAGAAGGGAGGTGGGGAATGAAGGGAAGGAAGAAGGGAGGTGGAGAAGGGAGGGAAGGAAGAAGGAGGTGGAGAAGGAGGGAAGGAAGAAGGAGGTGGAGAATGAAGGAAGGAAGGAAGAAGGTGGGGAATGAAGGAAGGAAGAAGGGAGGTGGATTATGTAGGGAAGGAAGAAGGGAGGTGGAGAAGGGAGGGAAGGAAGAAGGGAGGTGGGGAATGAAGGGAAGGAAGAAGGGAGGTGGGGAATGAAGGGAAGGAAGAAGGGAGGTGGGGAATGAAGGGAAGGAAGAAGGGAGGTGGGGAATGGAGGGAAGGAAGAAGGGAGGTGGAGAATGAAGGGAAGGAAGAAGGGAGGTGGGGAATGGAGGGAAGGAAGAAGGGAGGTGGGGAATGAAGGGAAGGAAGAAGGGAGGTGGGGAATGGAGGGAAGGAAGAAGGGAGGTGGAGAATGGAGGGAAGGAAGAAGGGAGGTGGGGAATGGAGGGAAGGAAGAAGGGAGGTGGGGAATGGAGGGAAGGAAGAAGGGAAGTGGAGAATGAAGGGAAGGAAGAAGGGAGGTGGGGAATGAAAGGAAGGAAGAAGGGAAGTGGGGAATGAAAGGAAGGAAGAAGGGAAGTGGGGAATGAATGGAAGGAAGAAGGGAAGTGGGGAATGAAGGGAAGGAAGAAGGGAGGTGGGGAATGAAGGGAAGGAAGAAGGGAGGTGGGGAATGAAGGGAAGGAAGAAGGGAAGTGGGGAATGAAAGGGAAGGAAGAAGGAAGTGGAGAATGGAGGAAGGAAGAAGGGAGGTGGAGAATGAAGGAAGGAAGAAGGGAGGTGGAGAATGAAGGAAGGAAGAAGGAAGTGGGGAATGGAGGGAAGGAAGAAGGAGGTGGGGAATGGAGGAAGGAAGAAGGGACGTGGAGAATGAAGGGAAGGAAGAAGGGAAGTGGGGAATGGAGGGAAGGAAGAAGGGAGGTGGGGAATGGAGGGAAGGAAGAAGGGAGGTGGGGAATGGAGGGAAGGAAGAAGGGAGGTGGGGAATGGAGGGAAGGAAGAAGGGAAGTGGAGAATGGAGGAAGGAAGAAGAAGGAGTGGAGAATGGAGGGAAGGAAGAAGGGAGGTGGAGAATGGAGGGAAGAAGGAGGTGGAGAATGAAGGGAAGGAAGAAGGGAAGTGGAGAATGGAGGGAAGGAAGAAGGGAGGTGGAGAATGAAGGGAAGGAAGAAGGGAAGTGGAGAATGGAGGGAAGGAAGAAGGGAGGTGGAGAATGGAGGGAAGGAAGAAGGGAGGTGGGGAATGAAGGGAAGGAAGAAGGGAAGTGGTGAATGGAGGAAGGAAGAAGGAGGTGGAGAATGGAGGAAGGAAGAAGGAGGTGGCGAATGTAGGGAAGGAAGAAGGGAAGTGGGGAATGGAGGGAAGGAAGAAGGGAAGTGGGGAATGAAGGGAAGGAAGAAGGGAAGTGGGGAATGAAGGGAAGGAAGAAGGGAGGTGGAGAATGGAGGGAAGGAAGAAGGGAGGTGGAGAATGGAGGGAAGGAAGAAGGGAAGTGGGGAAGGGAGGGAAGGAAGAAGAGAAGTGGAGAATGGAGGGCAGGAAGAAGGGAGGTGGGGAATGGAGGGAAGGAAGAAGGGAGGTGGAGAAGGGAGGGAAGGAAGAAGGGAGGTGGGGAATGGAGGGAAGGAAGAAGGGAGGTGGGGAATGGAGGGAAGGAAGAAGGGAGGTGGAGAAGGGAGGGAAGGAAGAAGGGAGGTGGGGAATGAAGGGAAGGAAGAAGGGAGGTGGGGAATGAAGGGAAGGAAGAAGGGAGGTGGAGAATGGAGGGAAGGAAGAAGGGAGGTGGAGAAGGGAGGGAAGGAAGAAGGAAGATGGGAATGAAGGGAAGGAAGAAGGGAAGTGGAGAATGAAGGGAAGGAAGAAGGGAAGTGGAGAATGGAGGGAAGGAAGAAGGGAAGTGGAGAATGAAGGGAAGGAAGAAGGGAGGTGGGGAATGGAGGGAAGGAAGAAGGGAGGTGGGGAATGGAGGGAAGGAAGAAGGGAGGTGGGGAATGAAGGGAAGGAAGAAGGGAGGTGGGGAATGAAGGGAAGGAAGAAGGGAAGTGGGGAATGGAGGGAAGGAAGAAGGGAGGTGGGGAATGGAGGGAAGGAAGAAGGGAGGTGGGGAATGGAGGGAAGGAAGAAGGGAGGTGGAGAATGAAGGGAAGGAAGAAGGGAGGTGGGGAATGAAGGGAAGGAAGAAGGGAGGTGGGGAATGAAGGGAAGGAAGAAGGGAGGTGGGGAATGGAGGGAAGGAAGAAGGGAGGTGGGGAATGGAGGGAAGGAAGAAGGGAGGTGGGGAATGGAGGGAAGGAAGAAGGGAGGTGGAGAATGGAGGGAAGGAAGAAGGGAGGTGGAGAATGAAGGGAAGGAAGAAGGGAGGTGGGGAATGAAGGGAAGGAAGAAGGGAGGTGGAGAATGGAGGGAAGGAAGAAGGGAGGTGGAGAATGAAGGGAAGGAAGAAGGGAGGTGGGGAATGAAGGGAAGGAAGAAGGGAGGTGGGGAATGGAGGGAAGGAAGAAGGGAAGTGGGGAATGAAGGGAAGGAAGAAGGGAGGTGGAGAATGGAGGGAAGGAAGAAGGGAGGTGGGGAATGGAGGGAAGGAAGAAGAAGGAGGTGGGGAATGAAGGAAGGAAGAAGGAGGGAGAAGGGAGGGAAGGAAGAAGGGAGGTGGAGAATGGAGGGAAGGAAGAAGGGAGATGGAGAATGAAGGGAAGGAAGAAGGGAAGTGGAGAATGGAGGGAAGGAAGAAGGGAAGTGGAGAATGGAGGGAAGGAAGAAGGGAGGTGGGGAATGGAGGGAAGGAAGAAGGGAGGTGGAGAATGGAGGGAAGGAAGAAGGGAGGTGGGGAATGGAGGGAAGGAAGAAGGGAGGTGGGGAATGGAGGGAAGGAAGAAGGGAAGTGGGGAATGAAGGGAAGGAAGAAGGGAAGTGGAGAAGGAGGAAGGAAGAAGGGACGTGGGGAATGGAGGGCAGGAAGAAGTGAGGTGGGGAAGGGAGGGAAGGAAGAAGGGAGGTGGTGAATGGAGGGAAGGAAGAAGGGAGGTGGGGAATGGAGGGAAGGAAGAAGGGAGGTGGGGAATGAAGGGAAGGAAGAAGGGAGGTGGAGAATGGAGGGAAGGAAGAAGAGAAATAGAGAAAGGAGGGAAGGAAGGAGGGAGGTAAGAAATAAGGGAGGTGAGGAAAGGAGGGGAAGGTGACGGTCAAACTAGAAATAGATGGACAGTTGAGAAAATAAAAAAAAGTTGAGAGAAATGAAGATAAAGCTATTGAAGGAAGAGATTGAAAATAAAAAAAAATTGAAAATTGAAAGTTGAAAGGAAAGTAATGGGAATGAAACAAGGAACATAAAAATAAAGGAAGGAAGAGATAGAAATATCCAAAAAAATATGAAGGTTGAAAGGAAATTAAAAACAATGTGAAGGAAAAAGGGGAAATGAAAATTTAGGACGTAAGAGGC
Source organism: Eriocheir sinensis (assembly GCF_024679095.1). Classification (NCBI taxonomy): domain Eukaryota; kingdom Metazoa; phylum Arthropoda; class Malacostraca; order Decapoda; family Varunidae; genus Eriocheir; species Eriocheir sinensis. The sequence goes on along the minus strand of NC_066530.1, from coordinate 1,843,101 downwards.
AAAGAATATCCAAAAAATGAACCTATAGGGAAAAGGAAGTTAGAGATAAGATGATACTTATTAAAACTAGTGTATGGTAACCAGACAGTGCTTCTTCCAGCGTTAATAGAACCCTCTTAAATAAATGTACAGCAATTATTAGGAGCAGCGAGTAGCGGGCTTTTTTTTATTAATGTTTACTTTTTTGTGCCCTTGAGCTGTCTCCTTTGCTGTAAAAAAAAAAATATATATGACTAATTTACTTACTTTTTCGTACATTTTGCAATAATTTAACCTTTTTTCCACCAACTGTTGATATAAACTCGATAAAAAAAGTCGGTATAGCAAAACGTAACAAAATAAATGTTCATACTAGATTAAATAATTCTTAGTTTCTTTATTTATAACTGAATTGAATAACTATTTTAATTCGCGCAAGGGTTACTTTCTACTACATCCATGCATCTTTCTAAACCCTTAATTGTCTGTTGTTGTTGTGTTTCATTTATTCCTGCAAGTGTTATAATTCAGAAGTGCCCCCTCCTCCATCCCTCACCCCACATCCATTTTCTCTCGCGGGCAGGCTGATAAAAAATAGTCATCTGTTTGTGCGAATTTACGGCGCGGAGTAAATTAACACATGAAGGGGTTATGCCGTGTGTGTGTGTGTGTGTGTGTGTGTGTGTGTGTGTGTGTGTGTGTGTGTGTGTGTGTGTGCTGGAAGTTGTCAGCAGTGCACTTGACTAAATTTCCATGTGTAGTAATAGAGAGAGAGAGAGAGAGAGAGAGAGAGAGAGAGAGAGAGAGAGAGAGTGTGTGTGTGTGTGTGTGTGTGTGTGTGTGTGTGTGTGTGTGTGTGTGTGTGTGTGTGAAAGCGAGGTTCCTGTAACTCACTCCCTAACTCAGTCGTATCGCAAGTTTGATACAATGGCTTGGGACGTATTCTCTCTCTCTTTTCCTTCGTTTTCTTCTTTATTCGTTTTCTTTTTCATTTTCTTCTTTTTAGTTTTCTTCGTCTTCCTCTTCTTTTTCTTCTTCTTCTTCTTCTTCTTCTTCGTTTATTGCCTCTTCGTTTTCTTCTTCGTTATCTTCTTCGGTTCGTTTTTTCGTCTTCTTCCTCTTCTTCCTTTCTCTGTCATCTTCTTACTCCCCTTCTTTTTCATCTTCTGCTATTTCATTTTCTGCTTTTCCTTCATTTCCATCTTTTAACTTTCCTTCCTTCCCCTAGTTTTCTTCCATTCATCTACTCTTCCTGCTATTTATACTTTCACTATCATTCCCTTTTGTCTTTCTATTAATTTTCCTTCCGTATCAAATCCATATCCTTATTTTCTCATAATATTTACACTTTCTATTTTCCTCTATCTACGCCTCCTTCTCTTCCTCTCTCTTTCTACCCTCCCGTTCCTTACCTCTATCTATATATTACTTTATTTCTCGTTTCCCTTTATCTCCACACATTTATTATCCACTATTTTCCTTTGTCTACGCCTCTTTCTCCTTCTCTCACTGTCTACTCTCCCGTTCCTCGCATCTGTCTATAAGTTCTTTTATTTTTCGTTCCTCTTTATCGCCTCACATTTATTATCTTAAGGTGTACCCGATGCACACCTTAAACATCGTACCTGGCCCTCAATCTCTCCTAATCCGCCCATCATTCTCTCCCTGCAGCCTCTCCTTTCTTCCCCGTTTATTCCCTCGCCATTAAACGCTCCCTCAACGCGCGCCCAACAAGATACTTTCTCACCCTCATTGAGTTTAATCTCGAGTTTTTTGCGCGTAAATGGATTCCCGAAAACCCTTCAGCGGAGACGGTGGCTGCAGGGAAAAGCGACGAGGGTACCGGAATGAGTTAAGGGAGGATTAATCGATTACCACAAAAAGTATCGAACATTGTCCTCTACTACTACTGCCACCACCACCACCACCACTACTACTACTACTACTACTACTACTACTACTACTACAGCTTCAACAAAATGGTCACACTATAACGGTCTCTCTAGCCATTCCACATTTTTTCATTATATTTGTCTCCTTCGTTTTCATTCCTTCCTTTAGGCCTGAACACACACACACACACACACACACACACACACACACACACACACACACACGCATTCACTCCACTTATTGCACCAGACCCTCTTAACCCTCCATCAATTCCACTTAGCCAATACGTTATCCAACATTACTTTCACCATTTTTTCTCTCCGCCCCACGCAGCATCCCCGTCCACCGCGCTGAGGCAGAGGCGTGAAGAGATAGACTGGGAGTGTTGGGATCAAAGGGGATTGTAATGTATGAAGGAAAGGATATAAGCGGGTCCAATGGAAGGTTGATTCACTGTATAACCCCCGAGAACCTCTATCTGCTTTTGCTCTCCCATTCTGAGGATTCTTTTTCAATGTTGGAACGCAATTTTATCCTGTTTTTTTGTTTATCTTTCTCTTTATTACACCACACTTTGCGACATTTTTTTTATAACATTTAGCCCATATCAAGTATCTACATTGAAGTGAAAATGTGAATGGAAATGTCTCCCTCAGAATTAGGTGAAGAATAGGTGAGGCATTGTAGTGTAAGGATACAAAGTTAGTTATATTGCCTGGGTCTATTAAAGGACACCAAGGCATATGAATACGGAAGAAAAAAATAGAAGGATTAACTAAATACAAAAAAATATGTGGTTTCCCATTTTGCACTTACGTTCATGAGTATAAGAACTGAAAACTCATCCACGAAGTACTTTGCATTTTATTTTATTCTTTTCATTATTCCAATTTAAGCTTTTATGCGTGTTTGATTTTGTATGGGGGCGAGTAATGCTTCTGCTGATGATCCATTATTGCGCTCATTACAAGGTTGAGTAACGGACTAATAAGCGACATAAATGAACGCAAATCATTGGCAATAATTTACTCATCCGATCAGCGTCATTACAGGCGGCGAAATCACATTGGACCTGTTTTTTTCCAACTTTCCTATGTGCCAGAATCCGTCATAAAGCCAATGATTGCAAATGATATACTTCAATTAGTGTCGTCAGTGTAGGTCATCATTTTACATACGGTACATATCGCCGTTAAACATAAGAGCATAACCTAATTATTAGTTTGCGCAGCGTAACTTTTTTTCTGACGCGTAATTGATGTGGTAATTATGCTCTTCCGAAAGCAATGTGTAATGTCGTTATGTTAATGGGATATACTTCAATGTAATCAAATTTAGCTTTTATCTGGGATCTCCGTTTCACTTAACATTTCATTTGGAGTGTGACCGTCATGTGAAGTGTTCCTATCGCTTGTTGACGTGTTTCTTTGATGTGTAAGTCCTGTCTTGTTATCGTGTATGTTTGTGAGTACCTACCTTTCTTCTTCTTCTTCTTTCTTCTTTCTTCTTCCTCGTCATTCTCTTACTTTTCCTTTCGTATCAAGTCTATATCCTTATTTTCTCATAATCTCTACTCTTACTAATTGCCTCTATCTATGCCTTCACTTTAACATTCCATTTGACCGTCATGTGAAGTGTTCCCATCGCATCTTGACGTGTTTCTTTGGTGTGTAAGTCCTGTTTTGTTTTACACGTCTGTTCGTGTATATTTGTGAGTACCTACCTTTCTTCTTCTTCTTTTTCTTTGTCATTCTCTTTTTTTATATCAAAGGATGCGGCTCACGGGCAACAAAAAGGGTACACAAAAAAGCCCGCTACTCGCCGCTCCATAGAAATAAAAAGTAAAGAGTAGCCTTCCTTTCGTATCAAATCCATATCCTTATTTTCTCGTAATCTCTTACTGTTTTCCTCTATCTACGCCTCCTACATAGTCCGCATTCCTAAACATATCCTCACCTCCGTTCGCCTGTATGAAGAGACTCTCGTAGAAGTTGTCGGGATTTCCATGGACTGTTTTGTGATACTGGTGATAGTTTTACCCGACTTCTGTATATTGAACGGGAAAACCACCCATGAAAGCCAGGCTAATCTTTCCCGTGGCCTTGTGAAACACTCGCCTTGGGAACCTGATTTAAGAATATTGACCCTTGTGTTTGTTTATGCGTGTTTGTTTGTGTTTGTATGTGTTTGGGTGTGTCTGTGTGTGTGTGTAATACCTGGAGAGAGAGAGAGAGAGAGAGAGAGAGAGAGAGAGAGAGAGAGAGAGAGAGAGAGAGAGAGAGAGAGAAGAAATATTATAAAAAAAACACGAAAAAGGAGAAAATACAAAAGAAAACAAAACATTTAATTGGACTGACAGCTGAAGGGAGAGAAGAGGGCAGACTCGAGTGTTTATTTGCCGTAAATCTTCTGTTTCAATTACGTGGGTTTGTGTGTGTGTGTGTGTGTGTGTGTGTGTGTGTGTGTGTGTGTGTGTGTGTGTGTGTGTGAGTGAGTGAGTGTTTGTAACTCTTCAAACTCGAAAAAAAATAGTAACTTCTGAATCGTGAAATTAAAAAACAACATAACAACAATAACTTCAATGACAACAAAAATAACGCTCCAGTAATTCTTTCCGTGACATACGCCGCCGCCATCTTTTGTGATATGCGTAACCCTAACAACTTTTTATTACTTTTCTTGCCCACTTCTTCATCTCTCGTCAAGCTGGATGGTTTACCGCGGCCGCCTTATCTCCGCTCCTCAACGCCGCCTTCAAACTTCGCCGAAAATATTCTGATTACGTCAAGTCTACGCATTTTCCCTCCTCACCCAGGCGCCTCTACCCATCCTCTTTCCCTCCTCTGATTTTACCCATCTTCTTTCCCGCCTCTGCTTTTTACCCATTCTCTTTAATTCCCTCCTCTGTTTTTACCATCCTCTTTCCCTCCCCTGTCTCTTCCCATCCTCTTTCCCTCCTCTGTCTTTACACATCCTCTTTCCCTCCCCTGCCTATTTGCCTGTTTTCCTCCCCTCGTCTACCCCTCTCCCATTATCATACCTTCCCCCGCCTCTACCCCTTCGGCTCTCTTTATGCCCGTTATTAATTAAAATTCTTTCCCGCCCTGCTTCATATGGTATTTCTGGCGTTAACGCTCGGGGAAACTTGGCCGCTCCTATTAGAGTCCTTGTTTTCATTCTCCAAACTTGTGTGAAAAGCGTCGAAGCTCCCCGAAGCCGATGAGGAACTCCGCAAAGTCTTCGATGCCGCAAGGGAGAGAAGTGGCGCGATGACTGCCTTTGCGTTGGTCTTCATTTTTATCGGCGAGTGATTGTTTATCGTGGCGAAGGTGGAGGTGGTGGCAAAAGAAGAAGAAGAGGAAGAAGAAGAAGAAGAAGAAGGAGGAAAGAGAAGAAGAAGGAGGAAAAAGAAGAAGGAAAAAAAAAAGAAGGCGAAGACGAAAACGAAGACGAAGAAAAAGAAGAAAAAGAGGAAGACGAAGAGGATGGATGAATGGAAAAAGATGGAAGAAGATGGAGAAAGAAGAAGAAATAGAAAGAGAATAAAAAGAAGAAAGAGAGAAAGAAGAAATGGAAAAAGAAGAGATGGAAGATGAAGAAATAGAAGAAGGTGAAGAAGAAGAAAAGGAAGACGATAAAGAAGAAGAAAAAATGAAGAAAAAAGTAAAAGAGGTAAAATCGATAAGAAAGTGATTCGTTTTGCCTCGCGTTTGTCCAAAATGATAGAAAAGTACGAAGATGATGCTTGATAACCCTGATTCTGATGGTGATAAAGAAAATCCGGTGAAATAAAAATGAGAAAAAATACCCAAGCGAGCGTCGTTACTGTTTACGGCGAGGGTCCGGAGCCGTGTGGAGCAAAATAAACAAGGCGTTGCATACAAACACTATCCTCGGCGCTCCATACATCACGCCGAGGAGGAGGAGGAGGAAGAGGAGCAATAGAAAGAGGAGGGGGAGGAGGAGGAGTACGTTGGGTAGTATGTTAGCATTTACTCTGGTGAATAACGAGCGATATTCCCCCGAAGACGTGTCATGTTTGCTATCAGATACTTCGTTTTGATATATAAAAGTAGAAGCATACACAGAGAAGATACAATTTAGATGCATTCTGGGATAAAGGAGAATGTAGGCAATTACTGACTGAGAAATCGGATAGTGGAAGAATGTTGATGAAAAAATGTAGTTAATGTGGATGTGATTAAGAGTTTTGAAGTGAGTTTGGATACATTTAAATAGTGACTAATTGGTTCTCATGATTATTGGTTAATTGCATCATCCTAAAATGTGGGAGCGGCGAGTAGCGTTTTTTTTCTT